>NC_143135.1:39116666-39275000 GCF_059928025.1 Delphinapterus leucas
TGTCAATGTCTATATATTTTGAAGCCTTTTCCTCTGTAGCTGGTGGGAATACACACTATTGTCAGCCCTCTGTAGGCTTCATACATTTTCAAACTATTGTTTTACCTTAGTTACTTTTCCAGAGTAGGGTAATTTCCTCTAACCTATATGCAGATCTCTATTCAGTCAAAGACTGAATAGGACCCCTCTGCCCATCCCTGAATCCCTTTCTCTGTGTAGCGTTCTTCTTTTTAAAGTTCTCTTCCCTGTTAATTCTAGCCTTTTGGTCTTTCTGTTCTTTAACCTTTGTTCCTCAACTCAGCTAGACCTCTGGGCTCTTGTTTGGGACCCCCCGTCCGTACTGTGGCCTAAAGACTTTAGGAGCAATCACAGGCTCACCCCATTTGTTCCTTTCTTCTCAGGAATGATAGTCCTGCACTGCCTATTGTTCAGTTTCTGAAAATCATAGTTTCATATATTTCAGTTTCTAGTTGTTTAAGGTGTTAGGGTTACTTCAATATTGTCAGAAGTAGAAGTTGTGCATCACTGTATCAAAGAAAAGTCAAATTGAACTTTCATTGATGTAAAGTGAAAAGAACACCTTAATTCTTGTGTAGTGCCTGGATGAATTTAGGCACCCTCTTTAACAAATTTATCTTAAAAGTTGAATACATCCTTAATGCTAGTTAATTATTAGTGAGAATTTTTTTATTGTGCCATTTTCCAAGTAAATACTAGCTTAATGTCCACAGTATTAAGAATTTTAAAAAAATTCAACCTTAAAAGCATAACATTCTAATGATGAAAGGTGTGTGTGGTTGATGGAAGACGAGATTGATCTTGAACTCGCTTCAATTTCTTCATCTCTAGAATAAAGAAAACAATAATATAGTTGTTTTGATATACGTAATATGATATATGTAATGGATGTATGTAATGTGATATATGTAATGTGTTTTTAGGAGAGTGCCAGGCATATACTAAGTGCTGTATAGGTGAGAATCATTATTATTCTCTTAATCATAATCATTATTTTTATTATCATATGAGGAGGCATGGAGGGAATTAGATCATGAAATTTAAAGCTATGAAAACATTTATATAATTTAATATCAAATTATGTCTGGATATATTAACTTTGAATATCCTTGGCATGAAGAGTTGAAGACAGAACCTGTAGTTTGGGCTAGTTATGTAGCGCTTAACAAAGAATTTTGTTCTGTGAAACTTCTGTATGTTAGCTAGCAAACTTTTTCCTCTTACATCTGTGATGTGATTACTGAAACCATCAATGTTGAGAACTAAAAGGAAATTAAGCTGAGATTTTTACTGGATTAGAAATGAAAAGATCTATAGCATAGCCACTCACATTTTAAATAGAGGTTCAGATTATTGATATTGTTAAACTCTAAAAATGATATGATAATTAGACTTTGGGGAAAAATATATGGTGGTATATATTGGTCTTCACAGTAAATGTATTCTATAAAGTTGCATGTTCATTCAATTTTGGTTAGTTAATTTCACTTCCAAGTTCAGTATGGAGGACTGTACTACTAAAAAGAACATGCTTTTGAGGTAAAGAGTTCCTTAATAATAGACATTACTTGGTATATTAGTAAGTGCTCAATTAACATTTCTACCAAATTAATTTTTAAAACATTTTCTTGTAGCAATTTGTGTATATGTAGACTTCTTTTGATTTGGAAATAAAATACTATGCCTTTTCAGAAGTGGAGGTACTAGACTAACTATGGGTAATATTAAATATAATATTAGCCATCATTTACTAATCAGGTCTCTGATGCTGGAAAAAGTACTCCAATGAGTTCATCACAGTCTTTAAAATAATACCTGTTTGTTGAAAAAACTTTTGAATTCTAATGGTGCAGAGCATTGAGGTTACTTAAGAAATTAGGATTTTTGTTCATGCTATGTTCGGATTGGGTAATATTTCTGTTTTAGCTCAACAGAATTTAAATGGAGCTGCATACCTGATTCTGAAGTCTTCTTGATTTGCTTTTTCTGGAGTTATTAAAATTCTTAGTCACACTATTGATTAAAGTGCTCAAGTTTTTTTACCTTGCTAAATTCTGTAGGACAGGTTTGTTCTGGGAGATTTTTGTTTATAAACAGCTTAACTTAACAGTTCAAACAATTGCTGTAGAAATTTGCTTGTGAAGTTATGATTTATAGCATTATTTTTATAACACCACAAAATAACCTTGCTACTATAGCTAGCAGCAGATTTGGAAACTGTAGGGTCTAGTGTGTGAAGTTATTGCACATGAATGGAGAGAGATGTTATTTCAGTGATATGTTTTTATTACTAGCTTCTGTTTTTATTAAGGATAATGAAAACCTTGTGTCTGGGCCTATGAACAAAACTAATGTGACCTTTGATATGACCCACCTGTTGTGCTTTCACAATTGATAATAGTCCCCTCATGTGAGGGTGATCTGGAGAATAACAGTGTGCCAGCATGATGGAAAATAACATCTGCAAATTTAAGTTGCAGAAATTGAAATATGCTTGGATCAGGTCCTAGATTAAAATAATGAAAACAACTTATCTAACCAAATATTTTGAGGAAAGAAGATATTAACAGATGCCTGATTCACAAGGCCTTTTATGGGGGGAGTTGTTCCTTGGTTATATACTTGTCTATCAGGCTCCTTAAAATAAATGGCCTTCTAAATCAATATTTGGCAATTTTTACAACAAGAAGAATGAGATAACCAATGCCTGGATTGTAGACATTCCCAATGTTGTCACAGTTATGGAAATTTAAAACTTTTATTTAGCATTTAATACCAATTTTTTTAAAGCCTCAATTATGCTTTTAAAAAAAAAGGAAAGAAGGAAGGAATAAGCAGTTTGCTTATTTGATTCTTGGAGCATAGGTGTAAAGAATAGCTTTCTCTGCTAAACCATGTCTGGTCTGAATTTACCTGAAGAGTAGTCTACTGGCTAAAGAATTGTATCAATTTTGCAGATAAATTTAAGGACACCATCATCTGGTAGATATTTTCACTAGATTGCAAAACGTTCTTTAGCATATTCATTGTTAAGAAGATCCTAGTGATGATATATGTAGTATCTGAAAACTAATGCACTACTGTTCTGCAATGTACAGGCCAAATACCATCATTATGGAAATCACTGTACTATAAAAACATTGACATATCTTGGCTTCTGGCTTAGGTTAAATATAGTCCCTAACTAGTCAATACTCATTTTAAGTCTTCTGCAGACACCACTCCCTCTTTTGCAGCTGCATGAACATTAGTGCCATGGCTATAGCTTTGTTGATGAGGGTTCCACTGATAAGATCTTTGTAGAAGGAGGAAAAGAGGGTGGCATTAAGGCTTTAGTTGAAGGTGTGATGGATGATGCTTTACTAATGTCTCATGCTTGGCTCTTGGAATTGCTGCTGCCAATACCAGTGGAGTCCTTCTTCCTCCTGGGATGGTAGGGAGTGAGGGTCAGGAAGCAGTTTGCTCTTGGGATCCCCTTTTAGGACTCAATGCATATTTTCTTATAGAAACTAGAGTGTTATAATCCATTGTTCAGCTATGCTATGAGTGGGCTAGCATAGGATCCTAACCACTATTAATATCATTTTTTCTTTGAGAAAGTACATTCCAAAGTCTAAGAAGAGCTTCTGGAACTAAATCCATTTGTGTGTTTATGCTTCCTATAGGAAACCTAGGACTTCCTGCATTACTTTAAAAATGGAGAGACTTTGGAAGTCATCTATTTCAAATTCATTTTATAGATAAGACAAAATTCTAGAAGAAACTTAAGTCCAGTTTGGCTGGGAAAAATATCATCCCATGGGATTGGGTCTTTAAGACATTAAAGAAAATCAATTTTATCTATAAGCTTATTTCTTTTAGGTCCCAAGACTCTTGATTTTTAAATTTTTCATGGTTCTGTGATGTGCAGGTCAAAGAATTTTCCTGGTTTCTCTGTTATGAGGACCTCTGCATCACTAACTAATATTATATGATCTGTAGATTAAAAGATAATAAGACTTTGTATATTTTGTTGGACTTATCTGTTCTGCTGTGTTGTTTTATTAATTGTATCTAACATAGTGTTGAAAATATGTTACAGTGGACAAGTCATTGCTTTAAATGGCCAATTATTGATCCTGAACTGATTCATATTAAAATTCCTAATTTATGTTTACATGAACCTTTATATGCTTTTGATCTGTAGACTGGTATGTTATGTTAATTAAAGTGGACAAGAAAAGAACACGTGCTCAAAAAAATGTAGTGTTGGGTTTCCCTGGTGGCGCCGTGGTTGAGAGTCTGCCTGCCGATGCAGGGGACACGGGTTCGTGCCTCGGTCCGGGATGATCCCACGTGCCGTGGAGCGGCTGGGCCCATGGGCCATGGCCACTGGGCCTGCGTGTCCGGAGCCTGTGCTCCGCGACGGGAGAGGCCACAGCAGTGAGAGGCCTGCGTACTGCAAAAAAAAAAAAAATGTTGTGTTACTGGTTTTCAAAAACTGACCGTGATTCAAAATTATATTTGTTTGGAGCTGTGCATTTTAATTTTTGTGTGATATTTTTTTCTTGATATCTTGTAGTATATCAATAAAGGTGTTTGAAGGAAGAATATGTTTAATTTTAAAAATGACATTTGAACAAATTTGTTGTCACCTAATGATGTATTATTGTGATGATGATATATGGGAACTTCCCTTTTACATCTCCTGCTTAAACATGCTCCCTAATAAGTCAAAATAAAAAAATAGAGATATTAATATTATACTGAAGACAAATTTTCACGTTTTCAATGAAGGTATTTTTCATTTTAAACATCTTTATTTTAGGATGAAAATGTAACAGCCATTTTCTGTTGCTGTAAAGGAGTTGATAGGCGACTTTCAAGTGTGTTTTTCACCTTTGACTTCTTCAGAATTCAAATCTCAGACTATGATTTTTCATATCTCAAGTAGAAGAGTTTTTTGGTCCTAATCCTTTTCATTGAGCTTACTGTTAGTCCTCCAACTTACCTAATTTTTAGGAATACAGAGTTTTCAGTCATCAAAGTCACATAACATCTTACCCAATCTCACAGACTAAATTATGCCCAAAATATTAAAGATATATTCATTTAGTTTTAAATATTATGTTCTATTGCAAGGTACTGATATTATATACTTTACATTTATGTTGAACTTTTAAATCATTTTTTGCTGAATAAATATAATCAGTATGCTATGTATTACACTTTAAATAGATACCATATGTAACTTTGTGTCTAAGTATTTTTTGTTGATATAGGGCATCAACACTAAATGAAAATTTAATTCATTGATTTTGTTTATTTGAAAACACTTCTCTCAGAAATTCACATTTTACTTGTTTTATGTTGAGTGTGATAAAATGTTTTCCTCTTTCCCTTAATGTGTCCTTATTTCAGCAATAGCCAAAACATTCAAAAGTTTAATTTAAAATGAAATATTTCTCCATAGAATAAACAGAAAATCTCACCTGCAAAGGGTGATTACACTTTGTAAATTTGTTTTCAGACCTTTGTAACTTACAACTCATAGCTTTATGTACCCAATGCTTAAAAACATTGACATATCATGTTTCAAAAGATATTTTAGGGTATTTTTGAACCCTGCTATTGTCTCATTGAGACTAGAAGTTGATATTGAGAATGAATTCGATTTGGACTTATATATTCAGATATATTATGTCTAGGTTTGTTTTTATAAAGTAACTTCATTAAATTACTCTGGAATACATGTTGTTAATTAAAAAGATTTTGAATCGTGATATAGTGGACATGTTCTAAGTAAGATTCAGTAACTAAGATTTGCTAAGGAGACTATAAGAACCCCAAGTTTCCTTTTATTATTATTATTATTATTTAAAATAAATTTATTTTATTTATTTATTTTTGGCTGCTTTGGTTCTTCGTTGCTGTGCGTGGCTCTCTCCAGTTGCAGTGAGCAGTGGCTACTATTCACTACGGTGCACCGGCTCCTCATTGCCGTGGCTTCTCTTGTTGCGGGGCACGGGCTCTAGGCACGCGGGCTTCAGTAGTTGTGGCACGTGGGCTCAGTAATTGTGGCTCGCGGGCTCGAAAGCTCAGGCTCAGTAGTTGTGGTGCACGAGCTTAGTTGCTTCACGGCATGTGGAATCTTCTTGGACCAGTGCTCAAACCCATGTCCCCTGCATTGGCAGGCAGATTCTTAACCACTACGCCACCAGGGAAGCCCTCCTTGTATTATTAACTAGATTACTAGTTAATAATAGATTACTAGATTACTACTAGATATAATTGTATATTAGGCATCAAGATTGAACAGTTTTTACAGAACCAAGTAAACTTTTATGGTTTTGGAGAATTTAGAGCCCTGTGCAGATGAGATTAAGGTCATGGGATTATGAGCCAGTTAGTTAGCTTTGCTTTATTTTTTGATCATATTGTGAATTAAAAAACCTAAAGAATAGAAATAAATAGACCCCTTCCTGAATAGAGTAGTGTTAATAGAGGGTTCCTTGGGGATTATTTCTAGGACTAATCACTTTTTAAAAAAATGATTTGAAGAGAAAGTGTATAGGGAAATCTCTTGTTTCTTAGAATAGAAAGCCTATTCCAAGCTTTTTCAGGTAGTAAAATGCTAATCAGGAATGGACAATGTGGACTTCCCTGGTGGTCCAGTGGGTAAGACTCCACGCTGCTAATGCAGGGGGCTCGGGTTCGATCCCTGGTCGGGGAACTAGATCCTGCATGCACGCGGCAACCAAGAAGCCTCAGTGCTGCAACTAAGACCTGGTGCATACTAAATAAATAAATAAATAATTTTTTAAAAGAGTGGATAATGTACAAAAGATATCAAAGATAGGTAAATAAGATTAAAATGGCAAAACATCTCCACTTGCCCGAAGTGGAGATTGTTCCCATTTTTCTTCCTATTTAATATGAAGACAACAAAGCTTTAACTCTTACTTATTATGTAGAATAAGCAGAGTTATTTTAGAAGTTTCTGTGTGTTTGTACCCCCCCAAATTAGAAGAAGTACTGGATATTATCAGGAAAGGTATTAGAAACAGAATACAGCAGAATTTTGTCCTTAAGCAAAACAACATAGCAGCCAAACTAGAAAACCACGTTTTAAAAAAATTACACTTTCAGAAAGAAATAGAACTAGAAGAAATCCAGAAAAATCATTAGGAAGTATGAGTGAATTCACATCAACATAGACTGAAAACCTTGTAACTTTTTGGTTTGGAAACACCAAGTGTGAGAGAGGATGTGATTTAAGTATAAATACTCATGAAAAGTATATATAAAGGGAAGATGGATTTAATTATCACATTAGCTCACCCGCCCCCTGAAACCCTGCAGTATTCAGTGGTTTGAAGCACAGTTTACGGTATGAGTTTTGAATTCAGAAGACTTGGATTTATGTCCAAGTTAATACACTTAACAGCCATATACATACACACACACACACACACACACATGCACATATATGTATACATATACAAACGTGCACAGTGCGCCCCCCCCACATATATATGTATAAAGGTTATATTAGTTACGACACGCATGAGTGGAAATACCTGACACATAGTAGAACTAAATAAATGTAGGTTGAATTAGAATATATGCCCATATCAAATCCTTCCCTCCAGTCTCAGGTTCTTTTAAGGAGAATTCTCAAACTGGGGTCTGTGGATATGAAGTCCATATTGTATAAAAATTCTATTCTTTTCTTTGCTAGATCCACTTTATTTTGTCCCCTGCTCCCAAATCAGGACATTCCCAAAGTTTAACCCTTTGTTCTATTGTATAACCTGTGTTGCTCTTGTCATTTCTTATATGTCTATATGTCATTTCTTATATGTCTCATATGTCTGTTTTCTTAAGTCCAATTTATTATTCTTCATTAGAAAAGTATGAAAAATGGTAAGGTTAAGTCTTTCAGTAGTGGATAGTATGACTTCTGGGGAAATACGTGAACGTTTTTTACTCAGGTGGTTTAGCAGGAGAAAATTTTATTCACAATATAAGGCCAATATTGTATTAAGTAATTAAGGAAGTTATTATTAAAACAAATATTTATTGAGCATCCCCTATGTGAAAGGCACTGTTAAAATTTTTAAGAGCTCTTATTGTTTTTATGATAATTATTATGAGTCCAAAAGAACCTGCACTACAGGAGGCACTCTTTCTTCTATTTCCATTCCCGCTTCCAGCCAAGAGGAGGACCTTTATCTGTCTCCATTTGTGGTTCCCTCAGGACACAGATATTTTTTTCTCACTCGTTGCAGGGAAGGATACTGTTAGAGCATATTTGATGGGCTAGAAGCAGCTGATGGCTATCCTCTCTTCTGCATTCAGGGTTACCTTCATATCTCCGTCACTGTCAGAATCCTATGATTAAGAACTGTCAAATTCCACATCATCTTTATCCATTCCTCTGTTGATGGACATTTAGGTTGCTTCCATGCTACTCAGTGCTCTGTGGTGACGTAAATGAGAAGGAAATCCAAAAAAGAGGGGATATATGTGTACGAATAGCTGATTCACTATGCTGTACAGTATAAACTAACACAATATTGTAAAGAAACTATACTCCAATAAAAAAATTAAAAAAAGAAAGAACACCATTAGTAACTTTTAAGTAATTTGTTGTTTAATCTTTAGCTATTGAAATAAGATTTTTATGATAATTTTATGACATTGTCATAAAATAAAAGTGAAATCATCCTCTCATGCTTCTAATGTAGTGAGTCTGTAGTGTCCATTAGTGAGGTTATCATTAAGTTTCTGTGTTCAAGAAATAATTTTTTTCCTCATGAGTTAATTGATGAATATTTTTCAGAAAATAAATATTAGAGGTTTGGAGAGGGAGAATATGTATTGTATTTTCCTAAGAAAACAGCTTTAACAGAAAATACTCTTAAAAATACAAAAGTTTTAAATTTAGTTATTATTTTCATATGTTTGTAGAAGTTTGGGATTTATCCTTATATATTGCATATACATTGTATTATATATATGAGTGGTCCCCAACCTTTTTGGCACCAGGGACTGGTTTCGTGGAAGGCAATTTTTCCATGGACTGGGGTGGGGAGGGTGGTTTCAGGATGATTCAAGTGCATTACATTTATTGTGCACTTTATTTCTATTATTATTACATTGTAATATATAATGAGGTAATTATCCAACTCACCATAATGCAGAATCAGTGGGAGCCCTGAGCTTGTTTTCACTTGCCACTTACTGATAGGGTTTGATGTGAGTCTGCAAGCAATTGATTTACTATGGTCTCCGTGCAGTCAAACCTTTCCGCTAATGATAATCTGTATTTGCAGCCGCTCCCCAGCACTAGCATCACTGCCTCAGCTCCACCTCACATCATCAGGCATTAGATTCTCATAAGGAGCACGCAACCTAGATCCCTCGCATGTGCAGCTTACAGTAGGGT
This sequence comes from Delphinapterus leucas, assembly GCF_059928025.1. NCBI lineage: Eukaryota > Metazoa > Chordata > Mammalia > Artiodactyla > Monodontidae > Delphinapterus > Delphinapterus leucas. The sequence goes on from NC_143135.1 coordinate 39,126,115, forward strand.
TTGCGCTCCTGTGAGAATTTAATGCCGCTGCTGATCTGACAGGAGAAGGCGCTCAGGTGGTAATGTGAGCGATGGGGAATGGCAGTAAATACAGATGAAGCTTTGCTTCCTTGCCTGCCGCTCACCTCCTGCTGTGCAGCCCAGTTCCTAATAGGACACGGACCGGTACCGGTCCATGGCCCAGGGGTTGGGGACCCCTGATATATATTATATATTGTTTGTTTATGTTGAAGAAATGTGTGTGTATAATCAAACTTCATTAATGTCAGGTCTGTTTGAGTTAGGAAAACTTTGACTAATGAACTATTTTAAAGGAATTGGAATTTTATTACTCTTTAAAATAAATATGGTGACACAATCCAGGAATATAAAACATTTTGCCATGATCTGTTAAGTGCAAGCTCTAACTTATTTTAGTGAATAGGTAAAAATGATTTGTATTTATGACACTGAACGTTTATATTTAAATATTGACTTTTTACTTCTGCCTTAAAATATTAGAAACTTTATAAAATGACCTATACTTACTATAGAAAATTAAACCAATACAAAAAAAGTACAAAGAGAAAGGTAAAAAGTTACCTCAGGGCTTCCCTGGTGGCGCAGTGGTTGAGAGTCCGCCTGCCGATGCAGGGGACACGGGTTCGTGCCCTGGTCCGGGAAGATCCCACATTCTGCGGAGCAGCTGGGCCCGTGAGCCATGGCCGCTGTGCCTGCGCGTCTGGAGCCTGTGCTCCGCAACGGGAGAGGCCACAACAGTGAGAGGCCCACGTACCGCAAAAAAAAAAAAAGTTACCTCAAATCTTGCCTCCCAGAAATAACAATTAAATAACATTTGGTAAGTATTCCAGACGTATCCCCAGGTATGTGAACAAATAGATGCCTAAAAAGAGAAAATACTTTCACAAAAATAGGATCATATTACACATATACTATATTTCATAAAAATTATTAAATTTAATTTTAGAATGACTTAAAAAAGAAAAAATTTAAATAAAACTGAAGAAATTTCTAAACTTCAGATATATCTTTATAGCAAGACATATTAATTCCTAAAGGTCTTTCTAAAGTGAAAAAAAAAGGGATGAGGTTAAGGACATTAAAAAAAGGAAAACCACCTAGTTCAACTTCAGATAGTATTCTCTGCTATGAAAAATAATTAATTTACACTTCCTCCCTTTCCCCTGCTTTATTATTTTCACACTGTATCATAACTTATGGTATTGCTTAGTGCTCACTTTCTAGCCCTGGCTTTTTTAAAAATTATTTTTTAATTTTTATTTTTTAATTTTTATTTTTTAAGTTGTTATAGTTGATGTACAATATTATACAGCCCTAGCTTCTTTTTGATTCATACCAATTCATACCTTGCTTAGTTGGATTTTATCTTCAGGTAGCATTTTCTTGCATGCAAATGTCCTTAATCTTTATATGGTTATATGGTTATATATTTTTATATGTTTAGACTTGAAGGATAACTTGGCTGGGTATAACATTATTGGATCACACTTATTTAAAGGACTCTGTAGATTTTGCTCTCCTTTTTTTCTGGCATTTAATGTTGTTGAGGCAAAGACGGAGGCCAGCATGATTTCGTAACAAGCCCTCCCACTTCCAACTTTGCAGATGATTTTTTGTTGTTGTTGTTTTTACCTGTAAGCCTTTAAAGTACAAAGTTTTTCAGGATATATTTTAATATATGAATTGTTACGTTTTACCTTTTCCTGGGGACATAAACTACTTTCTTCTATTATATTTAATAGAGGTGGGGGTCCGTTTTTAAAAATCTCTTCAGACTCAGTAATTTTAAATATGTTGCATCTTCATTGTTTTCCTAGTTATCAGCTGTTGTTTTGGGTTTTTTTTTGACTGTGTTCCAATAAAACTTTATTTATGAACACTGAAATACAAATTTCATATAATTTTCACATGTCACAATATTTTCCTTTTGATTATTCCCCCAACCATTTAAATATGTAAAAACCATTCTTAGCTCACAAGCCATACAAAAATGATGAATAGACTAGATTTAGCCAGTGGGTTGTAGTTTGCCAACCCTTGAGTTATAGTAGTAACATATTATTCATTTGGATAGTTTTTGATTTCATAGGTGGTAAACAATATATTACTATTCTTTCAAGAAGTCTAAAGATAGGCAATTCCTGGGTCGGTTAATTCAGAAACAAGATTCAATCATGCCATCATGGGCCAAGGAAGCTGCAGTGGCTTCAAACATCACTTCCTTACCAGTGGTTCTCAAACTTCAGCCTGTATCAGAATCATCTGGAGGATTTGTTAAAATAACTATACTCAGTATTCTGTAATTCCTAGTTATCAGTTTTATCTCCATTACGTTCTCTTTTCATTTTCACCATTTCTTTTTAAATGATTTCCTTCATCCTCCCTCTGTGTTGTAGGCATTAAAAAAAATTATATCTAATGAGACTTTTATCTATGCAGTGGCTTAATTTTCCTTTTTATATTTCTTTTGTGAGGTCTGCAAGCTCACTTTTCAACTACTATTGTCTTATCTCTTCTTTGATTTCTTTATCTTGTCTTTGAGCTCTTTATTTTCTCCCCCCGCAGAGATCATGCTATTTTTATTTGAGACTGAGGAGAAATATTTGTCTAAATTTTTCCTTTGTTTCCTTGAGCAGGGGAGGAAATCACTATTTTTTTAATGTGTCTTTAAATAATATCCTATTTTTTTCTATTTTCTATTATTTCTGTTATCCTATTTTTTTCTGTATATTAAGTATATATGGATTCTGTGCTAATTAATTTCTTATTGCTTATCTACAGCTGGGGGCATATTTATACAGGATGGCTATTTGCTGAAAAACAATATTAGGAGGGGTAGTATAGAGTGAATTGGGGTAGTCTTAGAAGCTTTAAAATTGACATTTGTTGTCTTGAAAAATCTCTATTATTATAAGATATAGGCATTCTGCCTATATCTTTCCTTAGTTTCTGACATTAGAAGTTTGGCGTGGCTTACAGTGAAGCACCTGAAGTCAGGCTATCTGTGTTGTGATCTGGTCATCTCTGCTTCCTTTCCCTCACCTCAGTCAGTGTTTTAGATTAGATTATAGACAAGATGATGTATCTGCATGTTTCCTCCTTATTCAGCTCAACTTCACCTGTAGTTCCTCAGTGTAAAACCAGGTCTTCACAGGAATACTCCCTATTAGTTCTATTGTCTCTCATGCCCTTAAATCTTATCACTTTAATCAAAGGATCATTTGATATTCTTTCAGACTGTGACACTTGGTTTTAAAGAAATTTATTTCTGCTTGAGGTCTGAGGAGGTGGGTGTCAGCTCATAGTATTCTCCTTTATTGTGGTTTAGATTTCAATATATTTGGAATATATTCTTCATTTTGTGATTCAAACTTGTAGGTATTTCATTGCTTCATTGAAGATAACCTCAGGGCCCGCTTCCGCTCCCCCACCCCCCATTTTTATTCTTTTATGTTGTTTTCAAGGGAGAAGAGTTAAGAAAAAATTGCTTTTACTCCCTCATCTTTGACCAGAATTCTGAATTGTCTCTTTAAAAATATTTATAAATATATCCTCTACTCCTTTTAAGTCAATTAAACATTTTCTAACATTTATTATCTGCTATGTGTTAAACCTTGTTCAATGAGCTTTATGTAACTATTATCTCTCTTACTCTTAAAAATCCTGTATGTTTTCAGTATTATCTCAGAAATCCAAGGTTCAGAGAAATTAAGTAAACTGTCCCAGGTCATACAGAAGAAGATCTAGAAGTAAAACTCAGGTCTGTTGGACTCCAAAGCTGTATTTTTTCTGCTATGTCCCATCTAGCCCCTGTCCATATAATCCCAAATTTTGAACAAGAGAGTTTGTGCATATTTCATAGTTAGATTTTTCACTGCCACATTTTGGCTAATTTGAATTTGATAAATGTGTCTATACATATCATCTACCCACACATATTAATAATAATGATAATAATAGGTCATAGGCTTACCTTGATGACTTATATCTGAATATGCATAGATACACATTGTACTAGTAAAATTTTTCTCCCATTTGGGTTATCTATCAAAGGAACCAGTGGAACTTTAGGTTTAAGTACCACCAACTGGAATAATCTACTGGTGCCTGAGCACGAACAAGATAATATTTCTGAGATAGATTATTCATGCACCAATTGATCCTATTCTGATTTAATCTACCATGTGATTTATTTGACATTCTGAATTGCAGAAAAATATCCAAAGCCACCTTAGGTAAACACAGCTTATCACTGTACTGGAAGATTATGAATGGTGAGCTATATAGCAGCATGTAGGGAAAAAGTAGGTGGGGGCTGAAGAAGAGAAGAATTGGGCCCAGGTTGTACAGACAACTGACTGTTCCAGTTTTCTTCTCACATCTGGGAAACGATCTGCTTGTCTTGTTTTTAAAAAAATTTCCTCATTGTGTTATAGAGTAACAGCATCTTCAAATATACACAAACAAAATAACATGGCATACTTGTCAGAGGCTTAGTTACTAGCAATGCGTGGTACTACTTAGAGATGGTTTGCCTTTTCCCCAGTAGCAGTCTGGCTATCTGGTATGGAGGCCTGCTATAAGATTCTCCACCTTTATTCTAAGTACTAATGTCCTTTGGTGCCTCTACGACTCTAATTACTACTTACCTGATGGTTAGAAAGTTTTGTGTTGGCATAATGTATCTAATCAGCTTTAAATTCTTGAATTAAAAAAATCAACAATAACAATTAGAAATTAACATCACTATCATAGGGTATTAGTATTTCAAGTAGAATTACAGTTGTGGTAGAAATTGGCAGGTAGAGCAGATCATGATCTGGAGCCCCAAAGATGTGACTCAGATGAAAAATGACTCCTTAAATAAGTTGAGAGCAGCTCATTCAGGTGCATCAGGAATGGCAAGTTTTTTGTTTTGTTTTTTAATTTAAAAAGCACTTGTGATACCGGTAAGCTAGTGACCACCAGTCTCAAACGAGGCACTGTAGTGAGTACATGGTAATATTCAGGCAGCTATGAAAAAACTGGGTGTGCACTTTTTAAAGGAAAGGGAAACACCCTAATGCTTTTCTTATGGCCTGTGAAATCAGAGTCTAAAATGTTTTCCCCTGAGGCAAGCTATTTTTGTAAGTGCTCTTGCCTGGAGAAGTGCTATCAATTTCTCTTCTTATTTTTCAGTTCCTTGGGTTCTCATTCACATACCTTCTCATGGTTGTGCTTATTCCTGTCTATCTTTCCATAAGTCTATTTCCATAGATGTTTTTCTCTTTTTTACTACCTTTACATTGCCCTATTTCACTTAGAAAGGTTAGTCATTGGAGTCTTCAAGCAATATTGGTTTTATACATGGACAGATCCCATCTGTTAAGTTAATGCTTATAACTTGACAGAGAAAAACAGTGTGTGAGCGTGGGGTGACTGTAAGAGCAGGTGCTTTGGAATCATGTATTCCTGTACCAGGACCCAGCCATCCATTCACACATCTTTGGAATACCTTTGGACAATTTACATTACTTCTCTGAGCCATAGCTTTCAAGAAGGTGGAGATAATGCTTTTCTTACTGGGTTGGTGTGAGATATAAGTGAGATAACTTATGTAAAGTACAGTTAATACAATGACTAAAACATAATAAATGTGACATATGGTACTGTTGATCAAAATTATTTATTTCTTTATTTCTTGTAGATGAAGTATACTTCTCCCTCCCTATTGATTTGGGGTCTTGGCCATGTTATTTCTGAGCAGAATCATTTAGGAGGCACAAGTTTCTACCACTCTCTTATTCCTGTGCCCTCTGTTATGAGACGAGCATGTTTCAGATATAGGATGTATCGTCAGTCTGGGTTCTAGAATGAGAAGACAGTGGAGCAGACTTGAATCTGACTCAGCCTAGAGCAGAGACGCAGAAGCTGACCTCCTTCTACCAACATGTAATATGAGCATAGAAATAACTTTTTTTTGTTGTTAAGTCACTAAGGTTTTGAGGATGTTATGCAGTATACAGTCGTCCCTTGGTATCTGTGGAGGATTGGTTCCCGGCCCCCTCATGGATACCAAAATCCACCGATGCTCAAGTCCCTTATAAAAAATGGCATAATATGTAGTGTGTATAACCTATGCACATTCTCCCGTATACTTTCCATAATCTCTAGATTATTTATAATCTCTAAAACAATGTAAATGCTGTGTAAATAGGTGCTGGCAGGTGGAAACTTCCAAGTTTTGCTTTTTGGAACTTTCTGGAATTAAAAAAATATATTTATGATTCTTTGTTAGTTGAATCCACTGATGCAGAACCCACAGATACAGAGGACCAACTGTAATATCATTTCTGTTACCAATTTCTGTATTTGTCAGCTTTGCTGCAGTCACAAAGAATTCCAAAGTCACAGTGGCTTACAACAGCAAACATTTGTTTCTCAGTCATGGGTCTTCAGGTTGGCTGTGGCTATGCTTGATTCTTTTTGGCCACATGTCATTTCAATCTGTGATCCAGGTTGAGGGGGCAGCCCCTATCTGGGGCATGCTGTTCTCATAGCTGAGGCCAGGAGTACAAAAGGCTGAATTAAACTATGTAGGTGCAAATAAAGCTTCCTTAAGGATATGGCATATGTCACATCTTATCACATTGCATTGGCCAAGACACTTGTCCAACCCTGACAATGGGGCAGGAAATACACTCTACCTACTGGGAGGCACTGAAAGTCACATGTCAAAAAGGTGGGAACAAAAAAAAAAAAAAAAAAAAAAGGTGGGAACAGGTTGTTGGGATTGTAATATAACTATCCACAGTAGTATTTCCACACGTTAGATTTCTTTTGTCTTCAGTACTTTTCTTTCCATTCCAGGATTGCTGAGCAGGTATAAAATACAATACATCTGGGAGAGGTAATAGATTAATTTCACTCAGGGTAGAACTGTTACGTACTTTTCTCAGAGCAGATTCCAGCTGATGGTACAATGGCAACAACAAAGAATAAAGAAAACAGTTAAGTATCAGGAAGTGTGTTGGATCCATGCAGATTGACTATGATTCCCAGAAAGCAATGGGGAAAACTTTTCGTCTTGGAAATGTAATTTTATGATGCTGTCAGGTTTCCAGGATTCTAAAATGAAATGGCTGTGGCAGTGACCCTTTCTTTTTGACTAATTGCCTAGGTTGATTTTTTTTTTTTACCCTCCTCAGTGCTCTAGGAATTTTTATGAGCCTCTTTAAAGTAACTGAGATGCCAGTCAGGATACTTGCAATGAACAGGTGATATCTGTAGTCTAGTTGTTGCCCCTGAGTGAAAAGTCCCTTTGGCCACTGGAGCTTCTTCTTTGGATTGGCATCCACTGTACTTGGGAATGAAAGCTCATTAAAAAAGTGTTTTTTCTATTACATAACCTGCCTCCCTACATTTATGCATGTCTATGGGGGTCAGAGTATCTTAGAAGGTGTCTGGGGAAAACTTAATGCCATATTTAAATCATTCTTTGACCTTAATTTCTCTTCTCTGTCTCTATTTTCTTGTCACTTTATTAAAAAATATCTGAGTCTTATTTTAAGCAAACTTGATATAGGAGAAAATGCATTAACTTTCAGATAAATTAGTACATTTAAAATTTAGTATCATATCTTGAAATTTGGAAGAGAGGTTTTCTTTAAGAAGTTTAGCCTATTAAATAGAATGTGGAAGACATGATTAATGATATGTTAGATTTTTAAATCCTACTCACTGAAAATGAAAGCTTGTTTATGTTATTTCTCTTCTTTGATCCTCATTTTCTCAAAACCCGGCAAGTGGAGGAGATCGATAGCCTTCCTTCCTTTTCTTACTGGGATATGTACTAGTAGATCTGAAAACATCTTGCCTTCAGAAGAAATGTGCAGGAATTCCCTGGCGGTCCAGTGGTTAGGACTCCGAGTTTCCACTGCAGGGGGCACAGGTTCAATCCCTGGTTGGATCCTGCAAGCCGTTTGGTGCGTGCCACCCCAAAAAAGTAGAAAGGTGCACAAGAATTCCATTAGTGATATAAGTATAAAGGTGAGGTCTGCTTGGATATGAATACATTTTGCCTTTAGTGATGAATTTACTTTCCAGTCCAGCTTTTGAAATAGAATGACTTATGTTCATTAATTGAGTTCAAGAAATAGAGAGGGGTTTTTGGAAAGACAGATACACTTCTTTTGCCATGAAACATGATTATTGAAAAAGTTAACTGTTGTATTTTTGAAAATAAAGGACATAAGCACAGCTTTTAAAGTTTTTTCTTGTTTATTTTTAAAACAGTTGCCAATAATTGAAGAAGATGAGATATATATTATGATGTGACACACAGTAGCAAATATTTCCCTCCGTTCATCATAAGAATGTGTTTCTATTCTTTCCTTAGCTATGATTTTTTTCTGGGTGAAGTTTGTTTACGTAATGCTTCCATATTTAAATTCAAAAGACACATTACAGAGCTCCTGATACGCAGAGCACTCTTCTAGGCTTTGCATGTAAAATTAAAATGAATTAGACAAGTTTTCTCCTCTCGATGAACTTACAGCCTAGTGAAAGACAACAGATATTGCATAAATTATTGCAATTAAAGCAAAACTTATGTGTCCAAGCAAAATATATAGCCAATAATATCAGCATGCTGAGGAATGAGAGATTAACTCCAGTTGTAAAACTTAACTCTCAGGAGGATTTCATGGAGGAAGTAGCATTTGAATTCAACAGGTAAAGGTGGAGGGGAGTGGAATTCCACTTGTTTTGAGGAAAGAATATGAACAAAGGCCTGAAGGTGGGAAAATACAATTCACTTTGGGAGAGCAGGAAACAATCCTTTTTGACTGAAGTTTTGCCCGTGCTCAAGATGATGAAGCTGTGAGGAAATTGTGGCCAGATTTATGAAGGCCTTGAATGGGATAGCAAAGATTTTGGTCTTTATGCTGAGGGGTAAAGTGGAGCCAAATAGATTTTGAGCATAGTAGTGATGTGATCATATCTTTATTTAAGGGAGGTAACTGAAAAGATTAGGGATGGAGTGAGCAATGAATTAATAGGAAAAGAGACTGGAATTAGATATCTCAGTTAGGGTGCTTAGAAGTTCAGATGAGAGAATAAGGACTTAGTCAAGGGCTGTGAGAGAGAGTAGGAAGGAGTTAAAAAATTAGAGAATCGTTTTGGAGATGACATAAATAATGATAAATATTTCATTTGGAAATGAAATAATTTAATGACAGATTAGTTTCCAGACTCAAGATGCATTTTGTAGATAGAATTCCGATGATCTGGTAACCAGTTGTTATTCAGGAATAATTTTAACATGCTTTTTAAAGTTAATTCAGTCGCAGTAGCAATTATTTTCTTCAGTCTTCTGTGATGCCTGGATATCTGATGTGGCCATCAGTTTAAGTTCTAGTACTTCAGGTGTGATCTATCTGGGTGTAAAATCTGTAGGTTACCTACAAGGTCTATTGAAACTGCTTTGCTAGTATGTCTGGCTCTTCCTAAAGTTCAGGTGAGAATGAAAGTAAAAGTACTATTTTGAGAGGTTATAACAATATCTTGACTGAAGAACTCTATATTTTTAAAGAATTTTCATTCTTTTATCATATCCCATTCTTTCAACAACGTTGACACAATAAATATTACATATTGCACATTTTAGAAGCTTGGGAAAACTGAGAAACAATAAGATTAAGTGACACTTCTAAGATTACACAGAGCTAGTATAGAGAAAGGAAGAGAGTGCTCGACTTTGGACTAATAGCCACTATTATGTGACAATGTTACTCTGCTTTTACTGGTTTCCCTTTTGTGTGACCTAGTTTTAGTAAAATAACTGTGCATAGATATCCCAGATAACTCCTCCATTCCCTCCAATTCAATTAAATAACATGAGTGTATCAATAGTGTACTTTCGGCATTTAAAAAAGAAACACAATTTTTTACTAACAGTTTGCAGTCTTACATTTAGATGGAATTTTGCTTTTACATTAAAAATCTTTGTGTGCTGATTAGGAGATGTGAATCTCTCAATTAGGTTCAAGTCTCATCCTTTTTTATTTGTGGAATAAAGATCATTCCTTCAAACCAATTGACATTGTATTTTGCTATAATGTTCTAGTGACGTTCTTGTTGGAATCACAATTCTGGGCATTGCCTGGCCTCATCAGTAGTCTGTCGTTCCCTGACTTTACATGAGAATTTATGGGTTGTTTTACGTTCGTTATCCTTTTCACTCTGTTGAGAGGATCCTTCCCCTTGCACTGTTATATTTTATCTCTAATGTCCCTCTTTTTTGAGTGTGTGTATATATTTCAAACTCCTAGGACTTTGTTTTCTTTTTTTTTTTTACTTATCTGTTTCTTCCATGACCTCATGTACATTTCCTGGTTACAGGATCAGAAATACTACCAGACACTGCCAGGATACCTCTGAGTGTGAAGTTACACAAATGCTTATATCTGTCTCTGTCACTTTCTAACCTAACAACGTTGTTTTTCTAGTGAGTTTTTCTTCTGCTATGTAGAGTGCTTCTGATTTACTTTTCTCAGGTTGTCTCAGCACTTTCATCTCACATTTTTCCTTTTTGGATTGCATATGTATTTCGAGGCACTGACTTATTTGGCACTGACATTGAGACTATTGATTTTGCTCACAGTAATCTCAGAGTCATTCCCTTCCTGTGGACCAAGTTTATTCAGACACTGGGTGGAAAAGTGCGTTTTCAGATACTTTCATTATTTTCCTTTACTTATCAACAGTGATTTGCTTTTATTTACTTGAGTCGTGTGTATTCATAAGTAAGAAGGCTCTAAGGCTCTAAGCCAGAAGTTCTCAAATTTTCTTGGTTCATGGTGTCTTTAGTGTGTCAGTAATTTTTTCAAGGTGGCTCTGGTCCAAAAGAAATATCTAACAGTTCACTTCAGTACTTAGTTTGGATCAAACAACTTAAGTTTTTATGTACTAAAAACTTAGCAGATTTTGAAAAAATAATACAGATAAATTGAAAGGAAGAACACTACTTCAATTTCATTTTTAAATGATCACAATTGCTAATGATATGTGTCAATCAACAGATGTCGTGTAGAGCTGTGTTTCTCTTAAAAAGTTAAAATATGTTAGTATTTCTATGAGTTCTCTATGGTGCATTGGGGTACTTTGGTGCATAATGTAGGAACTATATAGCCTTTGGTACTTTTCTTTTGTCTACCATGACAACATGTTTTTCTGGTATATGTTAAAGTGTCTGGAAGATGGTTGGCACTCATTAAATTTTGGTTGTTTCCATTGTCCTTAGGCAAGCAGTTGTTTCACAGAAGCTGGGACAAAAAAGAACATAGGTACAATCTGAAGTTCTGGTGTAAGACATATTTTAAGGCACAATACTTTGCTGAGTTATGTTTTGCCATGCTTCTTGCTTTCCTCTTGAATGAATTCTGACAACTGTAAGACACTCATGAGCTTGTCAGAGGTATAGTTGAAAACCTTAATCTCCTCCCATTTGTTTTTAATGTGAGGAACTCATCTTAGACATCTGTTCTAAGGAAAACAATTAGAGAGAAATCATGATGCAGTGGTCTTATCTTGAATGTTATTTTGCAACTTGGCTAGCTCCTGTGCTTTTAAGTTTTGGTAGCATAATAGCCTTATTTCAAGGTAAACACTAGGAGGCAAGTATAGCTTCAAATTTCTCATCGTTAGTTGAATGAATCACCTTGTTCTGATTCACCACTGCAGACGACCAAATTGGGAATGAGAATTTAGATGGAGGATGCAAGGGGTAACATCTGCTTTGCCAGCATTCTACTCACCGAATATACTGTTTGTAGAGTTCAGGTACTGCAATCAAAGAAACAGGTAAATCCTGAGCATATAAAGATCTCCTTTTGAGGTTTTGATACATTACAATTCTGTTTTGACTTGGCTGGAATTTTTTTTGCTTAAAAAAATTGGTTTAATCTTTCCTAGAGTGTTAAGTGCTAACTCAATGTTTTACTGATTATGCAGAAGGAACATCAGATGGTTTCTGAGGATGACACTGTATAGGTGGGAGCACTGGTGACTGAAACTGTGGTAAACTTTGTAGCTCCATAGTCATCATCATCCATAGCAGCATGTGCTTTTGTGACAGAAGAACAAACATGTAAAATTTTAAGGAAAAAAAACTACTTTTAGTTCTGAGGGAAGAGTTAGATTGCTTGTAAACTACTACGCAGTAAGGAGGTATCATAGAATGAAGCCCCTGTTGTATTATATTCGTTAAAGAAGTATATTTGTATATATTTCCTTGGAAACTTATTTTTTTTCCTCTTACCATCCTTTTCCCTGAAAATCATCTCAAATTGTTAATTTATTTTTTTATTCAACGGAATCAGAATCTTAACTGAGATAATTTTTTTTTCTGGGTTTTGTTATATTTTCTTTCAGTTAACCTGCAAGAAGCATTGGTTACTGTCCCCCGATCCTGATCAGTTTGCCTACACTGAAAAATGGAGAAATAAAATTAATTGCTATATCAGAAATATCTCTGTAATGGATCTCAAATCTAAGACAATGGTGATACTAGTCTCCAAGATGTGATGACATATGACAACATATAAGTTCAGAATAATGTACCCTACAAGGGTATCTTATTGGAAGCAAGAGCCAGGGTGTTAATAATCATAATTTCCCATAAAAAGATGAGTTCTTATTAAAATGAACTTTGATTAGTAAATTGATATATATCAAAATATTTCTTTTCACCAAGTAGATAAACTAAATTGTCCTTTGCTTTTTACAATGTCGCATAATGAAAAAAAATTATTGAAGACTCGGTACTAAGATAGTGTATAAATGTACAAAAGGAAAGAGAAAATACTGGTTTACCCTTAAGAGATTTACGGTCTGAAGAAGTGCATATTAAAACAATTTAAGAGTTGCTCTGTTCATGTAGACCAGGATCAGGTGCTTAGTATATGTTGAAGGAAAAAAAAATAACAGTTGTACGTAGGATTAAGATAAATAAGGCCATTGACTCCAACCAGTTCAGAGTAATAGATTTTTGATTTGAAGAAACAAGTAAATAAGTAACTAACTGTAGAGTTAAATGTGAATTCAGGAGCTTGTACTCTTTAAAGTTTGTGAGCAAGTGGATCAGAATCATGCTGCAGTCTACTGATTTGAGAATTAACAGCTTCCGAATTTTGAGAGTGGCAACTTTTTCCTTTCTCAGATGTCATTCATTCCTATTTGTTCTGATGTGACATGAGATTGGTAGATCTTTCATACTCTCATGATTGTACTCAAAATGAGGTCTGTAGATAGTTGAATTAGCTTAAAAGACAGACATGAGATTAACTGAAATGAAAGAGACACTCATAAAATACACAATAAAGTTAGATTCAAGAATATTAAAACGAAATGTCCTGTTTAAATGATCTAGGGTGCTGCCATGTTCATTGAGTTGTTTTTACAGAGAAAGGGGTCAAGTTGAAGTGAATGATCTGCTTGAGTTAACCCATTTTACAGCAGTCATTTTACTTTTGCATAAATGGTTAAGTCAGCTGGAAGAAAGAATTATTTCTCAAGTATGCCCAGTTAATATAAAATAAAAAATTATTAAAAATTATAAAAAGAGGGAGTATATATTTAGTGGACCTGTCTGGGCATAGACACGACTTGTTCTCCTGTCGTTTATATGATCTTGTTCTATAGTGTTTACTCTGATATTCATTAGAACAAGACTAAAATACCCCTCATCCTTGCTTTGCTTAACAATATTTTGTAGTATATTTAAAAAACAGTGTGTAATCTTAAAGGCACTTCCATATTTTGAGATCATTATACCAGGATGATAAATTGCAAAACTTCACTCAGTTGTACTGACTCCAGGGATATAAAAGATGTTTGTAGCTAATATACTAACTGTGCATAAGATAGCATACTTTACAAATAAAGGCTTGCCAGGTAATCTTTATATCTTATTATTAGTCACAAGATTAGACACTTATTATATGTGAGGGACTGTGAGTACTTGTGTGAAATTCAGTTCCAAAATAAATATATTTATTTGTTTAAATAGGTCTTCTGTATATATGGTACAAATTTATAAAAGTACAGAAGGTGTAGAGTAAAAAGTTGATCTCCTACTTATTTCCTGCAAGTTCCTCAGTGTCTCAGGTTCCCTCCCTGAAAGCCATGTCTATAACCAATTTCTTATGTATCCATCTAGAGATATACTATGAAATGCTTTTTTTTTTAAACACAAATGGTATTCTTAACACAAGTAGTATTATACATATTTGTCTGTATCTTGCTTTTTTTCATTTCCACAATATATATATCAGGACATATAGAGCTTTCTCATTCCTTTTAACTGACTACATAATATTTCAATATATTAGTGTGATATAACATTTAATCCTTGTCTTAAATGGACTTTTTGGTTGGTTCTAATCTTTTGGTATTATTACTAACAATATTGCATTGAATATCCTTTACGTTCATGTACAAATACATCTGTAGGAAAAATTCCTAGAAATGGAATCGTGAGTTAATAGTTATATGCAATTTAAAGTTTAAATAGGTGTTATCAAATTGCCTTTAGTAGATGCTGTGCCCATTTGTACCCCTAACAATAATGTTTGAATACCTGTTTCTCTATGCCCTGGACCATACAGGTGAAAATTGGTACCTCATGGTTTTAATTTGCATTTTCACCATTTTGTATTAGATTGATTATTTTATGTTTAAATATGAGGCATTTAAGAAAAACTTATTTTTTAACCTTTGTATCATGGAATATAATAACCAAGGGGTCAAGTTTTTTTTTTATTTTTCTGTATGGATATCTAATTGATGCAGGATTATTTATTGAAAAAAGTAAACAAACAAAATCAACCCCATCCTTTCCCCACTGCTTAGTAGTGCCAACTTATAACTTTGTTGTAAATCAAGTACGTATATCTGCTTAGTTTCTTCTTTTTCTTCTTCTGGGCTCTTGATTCTGTTCCTTTTCCCCCACCCAGGGCCAATTCCTTTCTGTCCTAATTACTATTGCTTTATAATAAGTCTAGATATCTGGTAGACCAAGTCTATCCTTTGTGTTCTTCAAGATTTTCTTAGCTTTTCTTGGATTTTCATATAAATTTTAGAATCAAGTTAGCAAGTTATATATACACACACACATGCACAAAACTATTGGAATTGTAATTCCATTGAATCTATAGATTAATTTGGGGAGTTAGACTTCATTACAATTTTGAGTCTTCCAATCCATGAGCATAGAACACAAACTTGCCAAACTCACTTATTAATTATAATTATTTTTCTGTAGATTCTTCTGAATTTTTTACCTGTATAATCATATCATCTGCACATAAGGACAATTTGATTTCTTCTTTTTCAATGCTTATACCTTGTATTTCTTTTTCTTGCCTTTTTGTACTGTTTAAGACTTCTAATACAATGTTGAGGATAGAAGTAGTGATGATGGGCACCCTCGTTGTATTCTCTATCCGAGAGAAAAAACTTTCAATATTTTACTATTAAGTATGACTGACTAACATTTGCTTAAAAATAATGTATATTATGCAATTGTTACGATTGTTTGGTTCACCCTTCTAAATACATCAATTAAGTCAAATTTGCTGATCGTATTATTTAAATCTTCTTTATTTTTCCTTTTTTTTTTTAGTTATGTCAAGAGAGGTATTTAAAAGTCTTCACTCATTATGAATTTCTCTATTTTGCTTTATATTTATGACAAATTTAGCTAAATATTTTGAGACTATATCATTATGTTCATACAAATTTAGAATCATTATATCTTAACAAAATATGCTTTATATATAATTAATGAATTAACAATCTTTTATTGTTAACTATGATCTTTATCTCTAGTAATACTCTTTGACTTTAAGCCATTCTGTTTGATATTATTAAAGTTTTCCTTTGTTAGTATTTGTATGTTATATTTAAAAAATTCACTTGTTATCTTTTTTGTATGCTTAGGGTTTAAAAATATTTCTTATAAGCCACATTTAATGAGGATTTTACAATTGGAGTATTTGTCCATTTACATTTAATCTCTCTGAACATCCTGTGTATCATACTTATAACTCTAGCACGCCCTATCCTCCAACTGCTTCACTTTTCTCTATATCATTTACCATCATCTAAAATACTATTTGTATTGCTTGTTATTTTTTTATTGTTTGCCTCCCTATTGGAATGTAAGCTCAGTGAAGGCAGGGACTTTTGCCTATTTTATTTATTTGTATATCCACATCACTAGGTGAATAGGCATTCAAAATTTTTTGCCAAAATAATGACTCAATGAATTATACTCCGCATGCTCTTTTTGGAGATTTCCAAAGACATTAATGTGTAAAGAATTTCTACAGACACAAAATTTGTTCAACCAAGAATTTCCTAAACTTTTTATTTATTTATTTTTAAATTGAAATATAGTTGATTTGCAGTGTGCTCATTTCTGATTAATTTATTTTTACTTAAACTTTTATGGTCATAGAATTTTATTGAGGTGTAACTTCTACTAATGTCTCAGGAAATGAGCGTTCCATAGAGCACACTTTGAAAACACTGATTTAGAAGATTTGAAAATGGAAGGAGTTTTCCTAGGAGGTCATAGTGTAGAGAGCCATTTAGAGGATATCCAGTTGGGGAGTCCACTAAATCAGGATTCAGCAAACTATGTCCAGGTGGCCAAATTTGGCCCACTACCTATTTTTATTTTTTTATTTTTTTTATTTTTTATTTTTTATTTTTTCGGTACGCGGGCCTCTCACTGTTGTGGCCTCTCCCGTTGCGGAGCACAGGCTCCGGACGCGCAGGCTCAGCGGCCGTGCCTCACGGGCCCAGCTGCTCTGCGGCATGTGGGATCTTCCCGGACCGGGGCACGAACCCGTATCTCTTGCATCGGCAGGCGGACTCTCAACCACTGCTCCACCAGGGAAGCCCCACTACCTATTTTTATAAATAAAGTTTTATTGGAACATATCCATGCCCACTTATTTATGTATTTTCTATGGTTGCTTTTGCTCTATTATGGCAGAGTTAAGTAGATGTGACAGAGATCATATGGCCCTCAAAGCTTAAATTATTTACTGTCTGGCCTTTTATAGGAAAAGTTTGCTGATCCCTGTTAATAAATGCCAAAGAAAATGTTGAGCACTTACTACTTTGTGAGGTCAACATGTTTGTTACATATTTTATATAGATCATCCCATTTAGTTATTCTAAAAATCTTTTGAGGTAGGTAATATTATTATTATTTTACAGATGAGAAAACTAAGCTGCAGAGAAATTAAATAATTGCCCATGGTCACACATCTAAGTTACAGGGCAAGGTCTGAAGCTAGGTCTGCCTCCTAGCCTTCATTCTTTCTCACTATACAAGACTACCTCTGGTTCCTGTTGTTCTAGCAGAGTGTGAATTAATGGACTAAATAGTAAGGAAGGTTAAAAAACTCATACTGTGCAATGATTGTTACTCTGGGAGGTTAGCTATGCAAGAACATGATTTTCTTTTATTTTGAGGTTCTGTGTGCTTATAATTACTTGAGCACAGGGATAGTAAATATATTCTTTTAAAAGTCTACATTTTCAGAATAAGGTTTAGATAAGTAACTTCCCATATATAAATTTTGTGTTTTTCATACACTTACGATTTTAAGTTGATTCTGATACTTAAATCTTCATTTTTAATTAAAAATATATCCTTCTTTCAGTCCGATTAGTCCTGCATAGAGTTTATCCTAATAGAAAGGAGAGAGTAAGTAAATATTTTAAGGGCAACCATGCTCATAATAGTAATAATTGCTACCATTTGTTGAGTACAATAAGTGCCAGGAGACTGTACTAATTGATTTACACTTATTATCTCATTTAATGTTAGCAATAAATCCGTGAGGCAGTATAATATTATTATGTGCATTTTATAGATGAGGAAACTGAAGTTACTTATCAAGGAAAAAGTAGTTTATCTTATTCCATACTTCACAGGAATATTGCTGATTCAAAGGAAGTTAGGGAATTCTGTTGGCTAAATTACAACTTTATTATACAGTAGAGTGGATGTGTGCCACGTGAGTATTTTCCCATGCTGTTAAATAGGATTCTAAGTGAAAGTTTTAATTAACACATAATATTATGCCTGGTAATGGGCTATATTTTACTTAAACTTTCCCTTATTTTTGGATATAGGATGTAGAATTCACATTACTAATTAAGGAGATTTACTTGTATGCTAATTACAGTTCAGAAAAAACTCTTTGAAAGTTGGTCAAGATAGTGACATTTGAAGGTGTGAACTCTGTATAAAATAGAATTGTATACTTTTTTCCCGCTTTATTAATTTTTTCCACTTAAAAATGTTCAGCATTATGAAAATTTGTAAAAGTACAAAAAGTGGAAAGAAAAGAAAGAATTTATCCCAGTCCTATACCCAGTGGCAGCCTTTGTTACAGCTTAATATTTCCTCACAGTTGTTTTCTTAAGCGTCGGCTTTTTTTTTTTTTAGAAGTATGTATATATAATTTTTATTCCTTTTTTTGCTTCACGTTATGACATAAGTATTTTCCCATGCTATTACCCAGGGTTCTAAATAAAAATTGTAATAACCACATAGTGTTATGCCTAGTGAGTGGATGATATCTTACTTAGATATTCTCTTATTTTTAGATATCAGTTGCTTCAAATTATTATTATTATTTTTGCCATTTTATCTCTTTTATTCTTTTGCATTTTAAATGATAAAAGTAATCATGCTCATGACCAAAATTCAAATATGGAAATGTGTAAAGTGAAAAATCAAGATGTTTGTTCCACCATGAAGAATTTTCTGGGTATCCCTTTAGAATTTTTCTATGCCTATTATGTAAGCACATTTATATCTATCCTTATTTTACCTAAATAGGATCTATAACCTGCCTCTTTTGTTTTGCTCTTTTAAATAATACTGGAATAAATATATTTGTACAAAAATTATTTTTGTGTTTATGACTAATTCCTTAGGATAGATTTCTAAAAGTGGAGCTGGGTCAAAGTGATGGACATTTTGAAGGAAAGCTCTAACTAAATTTACCAATTTAAAACACTGCTGTTTTAGGAAGAGTATGCTAATATCACCAAATCATAGATCATGCTATTGTTATGGATGTAACATATTTACATACATTATTTGTGCATGTAAAATATGTATATTCACATACACTGAATTTTTTTAACCAGGGTAGATCTAGTCATTTTCCCTCTACCGTAGATTTAAACCTACCATTTTAGATTTAGCATTGTTATTCTTACTGGTATTAGTTAGGATTATCTTTTTTAGCATCGTTTTTTAGGGTTATAGTTTGGTATAAAAAAATTTGTGTTTGAATATTAATTAAATCTTTACCTCATTTTAAATTTATTTAAAAATAAAAATCCTTTCTTTTCTGATTATACAAAAAAAGAATGTCAAGGCATATAAAAAATTCAGAAAATAAGGAAATGAATAGAGAAAAAAAGAAAATTTCGATGTTAATCTCAGAATTCATTAATAATCTTTTGCTGCATATCCTTTCTTTTTTAACTTATGCACATATATAAGTATAGATATAGATATGAACACTCATAAATAACATTTTGCCATATATCCTTTTTTTGTGTTCATATGCGTACATACCCATATAATAGTTTATATGTTTTTATACAGTTGGAAGAAAATACATGTGCTTCTTCAGCCTTTTTTTTTTTCCCTCAGTAACTATGCTGTGGGTATCTTTCTTCTTTATAAATATGGATTTTTGTAATGACTGCATTGTACTCTATTTTTTGGTTGTACCCTAGTTATTTGAATATTGATTAATCATTGGTTGTCTCCAGCTCCTTCCTATCATAAACAACACTTCAGTGAACATTTTTGTACATATGCTCTTTACCCATTTGTCCAATAATTTCCTTAGGATAAAATAGAACTAGAATTCTTGTATCAAAGGACATGTACATTTAAAATTTGGATGTAGGGCTTCCCTGGTGGCGCAGTGGTTGAGAGTCCGCCTGCCGATGCAGGAGACACGGGTTCATGCCCCGGTCCGGGAAGATCCCACATGCTGCAGAGCGGCTGGGCCCGTGAGCCATGGCCGCTGAGCCTGCGCGTCCGGAGCCTGTGGTCCGCAACGGGAGAGGCCACAACAGTGAGAGGCCCGCGAACCGCAAAAAAAAAAAAAAAAAAAATTTGGATGTATTGGAAAGAATATCTTTTACTTTTTTCTTATGCTTTTCCATATTGTTTGATTTTTTTCTATAAGTGATATAGGGAATGCAGAATTGTCAAACTGCCCTCCAGAAAGGTTGTGCTGTATTACATTCTCACCAGTGAATGAGAGTGCCCAATTCCTCATGCTCATGAACATTACATATTACTAATATTTTAAATCTTTGTTATCTTGTATTGAGATATGAATCAATGTATTACTTAACATTTTAAAAATTAATTGTGATATTGAATCATTTTTTAGCTTATTTTCTTTTTCCCTTTTCTCATTTGTAAATATTCTATTCATATTTGTGGCCTATTTTTCTGTTTTTTTCTTATTGATTTGATGTTCCCATTAGTCATACCATACCAAAAATATACTTTTTTTTTTCTTTCTGGTTTGTGGTCTGCCTTCTAACTTTGTTAATGGTCTTTTTTTTTTTTTAATACAGAAGTTTAAAATTTTCAGTGTAGTCAATTTTGCTAATCTTTTCCTTGTTTTAATGTCATTTTTCTTTTTAGTTTTTACATTAAAAAAATCCATCTGGAATTTACTTTAGTGTAAAGTGGAGGTAGAGATTCAATATTGTTTTTTCCAAATGTCTACTCATTCCCAGCATCATTTGTTGAATAGTTTATCATTTCTCCACTGATTTGATGTGTCACTTATAGACTAAATTTTTCTACAAATTGTCATCTATTTCTAGATTTTCTGTTGTTTATTGATCTGCCTATTATTCCTGTGCCAATAATATACTGTTTGAACTCTTGTACTTTACATTACACATTTTGAACCTAAAATTTATTTAGATTATTTTATTATTGGAAAGGAATTAAGCATATATATTTAATTTTCAAAACCATCTCAAATTTAAATTATTTAATGTACAAAATAATATCACTGACCTTAGAATAAGTTTTGGAAGTTTCCTTATTGTGTGTGATAGATATGCTAAATATTTTCATTTTTTTTTTTTTAGAAGAAAGACTCCTCTGTCCAGTAAAATTGTTCTGGGAAGCTACCCTGGAGTAGAGAATGCAAGAAACAGGCTTTGAATTATAGGCTGATGTGTGGACTTGGCATAGTGCCTGTCCCAGAGAAATATGGTGGTTGAAGGGCAGGAGTAGGATCAATGTATAGAAATGGTGGGATTTAGGATCTCTTAAACGAAGCTCTTTTAGCATCAGAACCAATAAGTTTTGAAAGGATCTGGAATATTAAGGAATGCTACTTAAATGAAACATGGAAAGTACACTAGCTTTGGAACCAGAGATTGTGAATTTGAGTGCCAACCGTGCCACTTACTACCTTTGTAAATATTTAATCCCAGTGAGTTTCAGTTTTTTCTTTTTTTTTAAATGAGGATAGTAATCCCATCACAAAGTAATTATGACGATTTAATAAGAAAATAAATATCAACTTATTGCTTAATAATGCCTAGTCTTTTTTTACTGTGAATTCTGCAGAAACAGCATTGATAGGGATGAAATTTAGGGCTGGGGTTTGAGTATTGGAGAGCGCTGTGCATTTCTTCCATCTTCTCACATTAAAGAGGCAATGGTTTTTGTCCCAGTGGTGGCATGAGAGCAGTAATGTAGGGAAATGAGAATTATGTCTTGTGTAGCAGAGTATTTTTCCTAAGTGCATCTACACACGTGTAGACACAGACACAGACACGCACACACAGAGTCCCATCAATCTCATTGTGAATCAGAAAAAAAAAAAAAGGAAAATTAGGAAAATTCCAGGACAAAAAGTATACAGGAATTGGTGGTTGATTGGAGTTGGGGGAAATGGGAAGGTACTAGCACCAGAGAAATATATTTCACCCCAGGTATTTAACCCCTTTCCATTTTATGAAGTATCTTTTTTCAAATGAGTTAAGTGTGAAGGTAAAGTAGTGAAACTGACATGGTATGAGAGAAGTGAATGCTAACTATCCCATTTTACAGATGAATTAACAGGAGACATTTATGTTCCTCATAGAATAGATGTGAGCTCAGTAATTGGAAACTCTGACTTAAAGTGAAAGCTCTGTCACCAACTTGTCATGTGGTCCTAAGTGAGTTATGTGCCTGTAAACTTGGGTACATCTCATCCTGGTATTCCTATTTTTCACTTAGTAAGTGAGGCACTCTGAGAGATGCCAGGCCAGATCTTGTCTGGACTTCACAGTGAAATCTTTAAATTGTTATGAAAGACATACAGTAAAAGGATAAGCAGGATCTCTCTACATGATTTTCTTCATTTGTTTCTGTGTTTTTGAGAGTGAGCAGAAGACTTAATTACGTCTGGGAAGGACTAATCCATAGTGTATGACTGAGCTCCCTGAGGACATGCAGTGTGTCCATATATTGAGTGTGATGATGGGGTAGCATTGCCAAGGTCATATACCCTTAAGACATTCTTCTTTAAAAAGTGAGTGGTTATATTAGCCACCAGGTCATCTGAGTAAGTTGTGACTTGGGCACATTTCAACGAAATCTCAGGGAAAAAGCAAAAAGGGAAGTACATTTATAGAAGACATATCCCATCTAGGAAGCATTTTCTCATCTCTAATCCTCACAAAAACCTTAGGAGTTAAGTGGCAGCATCCCCAATTTCTATATATATTCTTTATTTCAGAAAATTGGATTACATAGTTTTATAAAATTTTCTTCATCTCATGTATTTCACACAAAGCTGTAATTATTTGTCTCTTTTACTAGGTTGTGAACTCCTTGAAGTCACCAACTCTATGTCATTCATTTTTGTTTTTCCAGTGCTTAACACAGAGCAAACATTCAGTAAATGATGAGCTGTTGATAATGCAGCTGTTATTTTTATAATCTCATCCTAAGTACATATTTTCACAACAGGCCGTGTCAATTCATCTAAGTAACTTGGTGTTATTTGCCTGATACTTTAAATTACAGAGCTCCATTACTGAAGTCATTATTTGTGGTTAAGAGGGAGTGGTACAGAGAGTGGTAACAAGAAGAGTATCTTAAAATGAGTATCAAAACAGATCCTCTTTAGATGTCTTTAAATTTATCTTGATTTAATTACCTAGAACAAGTACAAAGAACAACCCCATCTCTTTTGCCTATCAGTTTACCCTATAGAAAATAGTAGATTTATTTTTAAAATTTATGGTCTTAAAAAATCGGTACTTATTTAGAAACTTTTGTTAAATGATTGCTTTAAAAATGTACTGCCACTTTATTTTGTGAGCAGAGTTCAGGGAGAAAAAACTCAGCAGGGATGGAATCCTCTCCTTATTCCAGATATGATAATGCAACTGCAAATGTTGAGACTATTCTAAATATAATATTTATCTCACAGTGAATCCAAATTGTCAGTTGCTGGAGATTTGGGATTGTGCTTTGTTGTTCTGAATCCCCAGAGATTCCAATTCATGTTATGTATCCTGTGGGCTCTCAAAAATGTTAATTGTATTGGTGGAGAATTGCATGTATCATTCTCAAAAAAAAACCACTCTACAATAACTAAGCCTTAATTTTTAAGTTAAATTCTAGTTTCTAATTTATCCTTACATTAAAAAAATATTTTATTTAAAAAATAAGAAATCCAAAAGCATTGAGAATCTTTTTAGTAAGATAAAACATTTTATAGAATTATTAAAAAAATTCTTTTTGCGCAAAATTTTTTGTGAGCTTATCCTCATTTAACACAGTTGCCCTTTAGCCCAGCAGTTATTGAATTTTAGTGTGCACAGGAATCAACTGGGGGCTATGCTTTAAAATAAATTCCTAGGCCATGCTTTTGGAATTACAGAATCAATAGGAATGGGTGGGGCCTCTTTTAAATTTTTTTTGTTTTAATAAGGAGCCTGGTACTTCTGAAATAAGGGGTCTGAGGATTATGTTTTGATGATCACTTTTTTCTCCAGTCCTTCTTACACAAGACCTTCTCTGACTTTTGTTATTAAGCTGATATCATATATGTCTGAAATCAGTCAGGCTGCAAGAAAAAAAGGGATATTAAAAAATGCATTAATAGGTGTTATTTCCAAGAAGTATGTTTTGCTAAGAAAGCAGGAGAAGAAAGAAGAAATAAAAGAGAACAAGTTTATTAAGTGAAAAGTTACAAAATATATTGCAAATTTTTTTTTGACCTATTGCTAAATTTTTGTTTGATTCTGGTAAAGCGGACAAGTTGCCTTATGTTGTGTTTATGAAGTATATGAAATTTTTCTGTAATCAAGACCTCAAGATACAAGAGTTTTGGGGATTAAGTCACATGGTAGTAATTCTATAAATAGGTTTTGGAGGTTTGAGATCTATATTTTGGTCTTGGTTCATAGCAATAAGCTGCCTTTGTAAAGTGGAAGGCACGTTGTCTTCTCAATAATCTCATTCATTTTTCATGTAGGTACTATTTTTATACTGACCATTTTTTTAATGGGTTTTCTCAGTTGTGAATATGTATCAAACTTAGTCAATTCTATCTCTGATTTACTGTTGCGCTACATACGCTGGCAAGGTGAACTCGCAGGCCTAGGAAATGCAACATTAATTCCTCCTCTTCTGACCCAGAAATACCTTGATCCTGACCATCTATAATGTGTTAAAGCAGGCTTAGGAAATGTTACATTAAAGTTTAAGGGTATACTTCCAGTGGGTGTGGATAAAATATAAAATTGTAGAATGTTGAAGTGGTAGTGAGTTTAGAGGTGAACTGGTACAACAGTTCTTGAACAGCATCTGCAGCTAGGTGGGCTTTAACAGTCACCTCAGGAGCTTTCAAAAAAATGGAAACTCTCGGCCCACTCAAGAAGATTCCAGTTTAGTAGGTTTTGGGGTGGGGCCTAGAAATTCAAATTTTATAAAAGCTTTCTAAGTGATTATATAATCAGTTAAATTTTGATACAACTTTAAACTTAGGGTAAGAATTCTTTCTACAGCATCCCTGGCAAAGAGTCATCCAGTCTTAACTTTGACAAACTCAGGAACAGATCTATTTTTTGCGAGGAAACTTATTATATTGCTTTTAAAGATTTGTCTGGACTGAGCTAAAATTCACTACCTTGTAATTCCAACCCACTAGTGTTATTTTTTATTTTGGAAAGAAGAAAGAGTAACTTTCAATCACATTACATTCACTGTGCTAGATATTACCTTTCCTTTGTGGGCTTGAAAATATTAAACTAGATAGTTTCCTTAGCTGCAAAATGGATTATCAGAGTAGATAAGCAGTTATCAAAATGGGGTCTGTATGGGGACCCCTGACACCCTTTCAAGGGGTCTAAAAAATCAAAACTATTTTCATCATAATACTAAGATGCTATTTACCTTTTTCAAAGTGTTGCCATTTACACTGAGGATGCAAAGCAATTTTGGGCAGGACTGCTGGTGCCTTAGCACAGATCAAGGCAGTGGCACCAAATTTTGTTAGTAGTCCTTGCATTTTTTAGAATAATCACCATTCACAGAAAAAAAAATCTAGTTTTGCTTAAGAATGTTGCAGATGAAGCAGTACAAATTATTGATTTTATTAATTCTTGACCCTTAAGTATATTTTTAATAGTCTGTGATGAAATGGGAAGTATGAATAAAGCACTTATGCTGCCTACTCAAGTACTGTAGTTACCTTGAGAAAAAATCACTTGCATGATTGAGTTTCAAGCTGAACTAACTGTTTTTTTCATAGAACGTCATTTTTACTTGAAAGAATGACTAACAGACACACAATGGTTATTCAAACTGTGGATACTTGGCAGACGTATTCTCAAAAATGAGCAAAGTGAGCCTCCCATTTTAGGAAAATCAACTGACACTATTTGTTGTCAATAATAAAATTTGAGCTTTCAAGAGAAAATTAGTTGTTTGGAAAACTTGTATCCACTACCATGAGGTTGATGGCTTTCCAATATTTAAAAACTTTTCTAAGATTGGTGATATTAACAATTGGTGATATTAACAAATGTGATTTTTCAAAATATTGAATAATGAAATACATCAACGTTTTGAAGATCTGCACAACTCAAGTGAACCAGTATTCTCCAAATGAACCAATGTATGATGTTGCAAAAACATGCATGGGTAAAAGATGCATTTAAAGACCAGTGGGTTTTTTTTGTTTGTTTGTTTGTTTTTTTGCAGTACGCGGGCCTCTCACTGTTGTGGCCTCTCCCTTTGCGGAGCACAGGCTCCGGGCGCGCAGGCTCAGCGGCCATGGCTCGCGGGCCCAGCTGCTCCGCGGCATGTGGGATCTTCCTGGACCGGGAACGAACCCGTGTCCCCTGCGTCGGCAGGCGGACTCTCAACCACTGCGCCTCCAGGGAAGCCCAAGACCAGTGGTTTTTAAAGTAACAGAATATAAAAAGTTAATTGATATTCAGGTTTCAGATTCCATATTGCACTTAACCTTTGATAAACTATTACTTGTCAAATTTTGATATAGTACTAAAGAAGAATAGCTACAATTATCTTGAAAGGCTGTTAAAAAATCTGCCTCTTTCCAACTTCATATCTGTGTGAAGATGGATATTTTTCACATACTTCTGTCAAACCAACATATCACAACAGATTGAATGCAGTGGCACCTATGAGAATCCAACTGTCTTTTATTGAACCAGGCATTTGAGATACTTAAAAATGCAAAACAATGCCAGTCTTCTAATTTTTTTGTTTTGTAAAATATGCTTGTATTTTAAAATTATGTTATTTATGTTACCATGTAATAGGTTCATCACTAAATGATTATTACTTAATCATTTATTTTATTTTAAATGAATTAATAACTATTTAAATTTTTTCTTAGCTTTAGTTTCAGATATAATAACTATTGATAAATATAACCATAGCTCTTTGGGACTCTGAATAATTTTTAGAAATGTAAAGGAGTCCTGAGACCAAAGAGTTTGAGGATCACTGGATTAGATGGTCTCCAAAGTTCAGTCCAACTAACCACCTTTAGAGCATGCAACCATTTTAATGTAACATGTTTCCTCTAAAATTTCTTAGCCATTCTCTTATGAATGCTTGTCAACATGCCTTCTAAACTGTGGCCCTTAATACTGGAATCATATTGAAGGTGTAGGTTGAGCAGCATAGAATATATAAATAGGCAACTAGCAGTATGCTTCAGTAGTAACTATCTTTGGAGATTTTTTAAAATAGGGGAAATTCCTATTTCTTTGAGGAAATAGGTTTTTGTTCCAGGAAAGCGGAGTGGTATACTAGGTAGCATCTAAGTTGTCTTCCTTGATACATCAGAAATACTCTTACTTTGCCTTAGAACATGTAAATATCAATAAGTGAAACCTCATTTTCCCCTTCACTATTGTGATATTCTTAATTATTAGTAATTGCATTTTTTAAAAATTGTGCATTAGCTTAGTATCAGTTCCTTTGCAAGATGAATTTCACATTTCATTTTCACACTTCATAGTTCAAATTCTACGTAATTTAGTATAATTATTAAGAGGAAGAGGAAAGCTAAGAATGATGGAGTTCAAGAAACATGGCTTCAGCCTAGCAATGCTATAAAGAACAAAAGATAGAATTATGGAGGGTTTTGCATTTTTTTTTTAATTAATGCAACTTGGGAGAGAATAGCAGTTTTAATGCAAAAATCACATTTGCAGTAAAACTCATTTGTATTTGCATACAGGATATTGTTTAATGTCTCTATAATTTTTATTTTGATGTATGAGACACCAGGCATTGATGTCTTTCCAAAAGTTAGTTGAGAAAATAAATGCTTTAAATGTAGTTGTTTTAACTCAGTGGCTCATTATGTATAACATAACATTATTAAACCAAAGAATCAGTCCTTGAGTTGAGTTTTAAACATGTGATGCTACAATTTAATATAAAGGTGGACAAAATTTTGTTACAGGTGTTTTTGGAAGCATTTTGGTACTTAAAAAAATGCCTTAGGTTATTGACTCTCAGAGTTGGAAGGTCATTTAATCCAACCACCCACTTGAACCTTCTTGCTTAGGAAAAAAAAAGAAGGGATGGGGATTAAAAAGAGAAATGGGTGTGGTTTAGAGACAGCTTTAAGCAGGATTTAAAAATTTAGCCTGAAAGCTTTTAAAGTCTAATTATACAGGGAGGCGGCACTGTGTTTATTTTCTGTTTCCCTTTACTCTGTTACCTATTTTTGGTAGAGGGGGACATACTTTGTGAAAATCTTTATGGCTTCTTCATTTGATGTCAAGATACTTGTTTGAAGTTGCCTTGTAATTCAGAGGTTTTTCTTTTTGTAACTAATATTAATATTTGGCTTTTGCTGCTAGATTAATAGCATGTTAGTCTGGATTTGGTGACTACTTTTGAATGTATAAGTGATATAGTGAATTTTAGAAATAGCTTTTTTGTTTTGGGACAAATTAGACATGTTAAGGATAAAAAAAATCTAAATAACACCAACTCATAAGAATAAGAAAGTAAAAATAAGCCCATATCTCACTCAGTGTTAACATTTTTGTTAAATTGTACTGTACTTTGTGTGCATGTGTGTATATACACATTTGATTTTCTATAAATTAGCTCTTATTATACATGTTTTTTTTTTATTCAACAATATTTTGTGGCCATCTTTTAATGTCATTAAATATAGATTTATATCATAATTTTTAATGATTACAGAGTACTGTTATATATATGTACCATAATTTACTTACGCAGTTAGTAGGTTATTTCCAATTTGGGGCTATTAGAAAAATGCTGTAATGAACATGCATATTACATGTATATGTCTTTTAACATTTTTGTGATTAGTTCCTTAGGATAATTTTGGAAATAGCCTTTCAAACTCAAAGGATATTGATGTTAAAAATATTAACACACTCTGGGGCTTCCCTGGTGGCGCAGTGGTTGAGAGTCTGCCTGCCAATGCAGGGGACACGGGTTCGTGCCCCGGTCTGGGAAGATCCCACATGCTGCGGAGTGGCTGGGCCCGTGAGCCATGGCCGCTGAGCCTGCGCATCCGGAGCCTGTGCTCTGCAACGGGAGAGGCCACAATAGTGAGAGGCCTGCGAACCTTAACACTTTCTGTCAAATTACCATTCAGAAAAGTTGTACCCAATTTATAATCCCATGAATGGTACCTGAAAGTGTTTATTTTTCCACATCCTCATAAATGCTAGTTTTTGTCCAGTTTACAAGATATTTTGCCAATATTTTAGGTGAAAATACTTTATTTACATTTACTTGATTATTAGGGAGACTCATATTTTTGTTATTGGACATTTGTATTTCTTCATTTGTAAATTTACTCTTTATATTCTTTGTGCATTTTTATATTGAAGAATTTGTAGCAATGCACTTTTTTTTTTAACATCTTTATTGGAGTATAATTGCTTTACAATGGTGTGTTAGTTTCTGCTTTATAGCAAAGTGAATCAGCTATACATATACATATATCCCCATATCTCTTCCCTCTTGCATCTCCCTACCTACCACCCTCCCTATCCCACCCCTCTAGGTGGTCACAAAGCACCGAGCTGATCTCCCTGTGCTATGTGGCTGCTTCCCACTAGCTACAATGCACTTTTTATTTAGTAAATTAAGAATATGCAAAAGATTTGATAACCAAATAATATGGAGGATGTCAGCACCATGGTCAGACGTAATAGTTTGTTGTCCAGTTTGGATTATTATTATTTTTTAAAAAGATTAATTAATTAATTTATTTATTTTTGGCTGCAACAGATCTTAGTTGCGGCATGCGGGATCTTTGTTGAGGCATGTGGGATCTTAGTTCCCTCACCAGGGATTGAACCTGCATCCCCTGCATTGTAAGGTGGATCCTCTACTACTGAACCACCAGGGAGGTCCCCATGGTTGGATTACTGATTGTTTGAAAAGTCTTTTAGGACAAAGGCCATGATTTAAAAATATTTATTTATTTATAAATTGAGATGTAATTGACATATAGCATTGTATTAGTTTTAGGTGTACAGCGTAATGATTTTCTTTATTTAAAAAATTTGTGACTATATTGTCCAGTGAAATCTTTAACCCATGATCAATATTTGCTGAATGAATGAATGAACTAGTAGAGGAGTGGAACAATCCATGGTGATTGGGTATTCTGAAGATTCATTTTACTAAACATATTGTGATTTTCCAGATCAGATGGTATTTCTTTCTCTATCTTCTTACTTTTGTGCTGCCCTCAGGACCAAAGTTGCCAATTTTATTTTGGAAATGTTTTCTTCAGCTTAAACTTTTCTGGTTCTTGAAGAAGTAGATTACTTCAAGTTGTGTGCTAATTCTTGTGAGTTGATTCTTAATTCTTTGCCCATCATAAAATATTGCTTGTTTATTCCTAAATTCTCTACAGGAGGAAGTATGCATTAAAGTCTTTTTTTAAAAATTTTAATTTTATTGGAGTACAGTTAATTTACAATGTTGTATTAGTTTCAGGTGTACAGCAAAGTGATTCAGTTATAGATATACATATATTCATTCTTTTTTAGATTCTTTTCTCATATAGGTTATCACAGAATATTGAGTAGAGTTCCCTGTGCTATACAGTAGATCCTTGTTGGTTATCTGTCTTATACATAGTATTGTGTGTGTGTTCATCCCAAGCTCCTGATTTATCCCTCCCCCGACCTTTCCCCTTTGGTAGCCCCAAGTTTGTTCTCGATATCTGTAAGTCTGTTTCTGTTTTGTAAATAAGTTCATTTGTATCTTTATTTTTTAAAATTGGATTCCACATATGAATGATATCATATGATATTTGTCTTTCTCTGTCTGACTTCACTTAGTGTGATTTTTTTGGTTTTTTTATAATAGTGAACTGTGATTTTAGAAGCTTATACTTTTAAATTTGTTTGCTGCAAAATTCACCAATAGTATAAATCAGTTGATAATGAGATTCAGAGTTACTTTTCAAGTATGCAGCAAGGGACTTCCCTGGTGGCGCAGTGGTTGAGAGTCCGCCTGCTGCTGCAGGTGGACACGGGTTCGTGCCCCGGTCCGGGAAGATCCCACATGCCGCGGGGCGGCTGGGCCTGTGAGCCATGGCTGCTGAGCCTGCGTGTCCGGAGCCTGTGCTCTGCAACGGGAGAGGCCACAACAGTGAGAGGCCCACGTACCGCAAAAAAAAAACACAACAAATAAAATACGCAGCAAGACTGGACTTATATGACAAATGAGATTTATTGACTTCATATTGATGAATGTTAAAATACTATTTGCCCTAAATCTCTGGAATCTGACTTATTCTAAATTTAAAATATCTCCAGAGTTAGAGATCTTAACTGAAAAAGATGAGACATACATCAGTCACAATATTATCTGGATGCCTTTTATTTTGTCCTCCATTGTTTAAATGGAAGTGAAGAAATGGGATGTATAATATTTATTGCATAATTCCAATTCATGCTTTTAAAAGAATAGTTGCTAGAAAGACAAGGTGAGATCCTTTTAAAAGTATGTGAGCACTTAAGAACACTTAGATTCTTCCAGACTTTAGGCTTTTGGATATACAGCATTTTGCTAGAGATTTACTTTATGGATAACTTCAGTTATAATTTTTAATTCAGGGTCAGATAAAATGTGAGAATAGCTTATATCAGAACCAGAATTCTTTTCTGGCTTTGACTAGCACACAGAGTGTGTCCACATTGGGTTGTGTGGTGTCCCAGGTAAAATTGCTCTACTGAATCCCGAAACATCAGAAAGCCATGAGGAGGTAAAGGGTATAACACCAAAAATAAATTACAGAGCTACCTTCCTCAGGGCGGACTCTCTTGTACTTCTCGCATGCAATAGAAATAGCCATTGCAGAGTTGCTAGAAACTGGTGAAATTGGATTGGGGAAGCGTGAGGCACCATTTCCTACAGAGAGAAAGAGGTCTGGTGAGGAAATGTATGGATACTTAAAGCTGTCCAAATGTCCAGGACTTTATTATCTATCAACCCTGGCTAGAAAATAGAATAATTATATGGGTCACTTAGGCAAAAGCATGTTATAGGAGCTGGGGAAGGGCTGAGTTGTATATTTATTTCATATCTCAACTTAATTTCAGAGGCCAATACCTAATCTATTATGGTCATTTGTTCTATAAATGCAATATTGGGAGTAGTAGTTCCTATAAATGATGTTGAACAAGATCTATGTTTTTTGAAATGAATTTTCTTTAAATCTAGTTAGCTAACTAACTAGGTTAGTTAACTAACCTAGATGTTTACTGGCTGTATTTAAAATACATGGATTGAATCAAACCAGTCCCCAGAGTCTAGGAAAGTTTCTGACCTAAATTAGGAACCCAAGCTCCATTATTATTTTCACTTGAACACTACTCATAGCCATCCTAACTTTTTGGAAAGAGTAAGGCCTTTGCAACAAAGTTTCTTTGTTTTCATGGAACCAAAAATGTGCTGTATTTAGACCAAACAATAAAAATAAACTACCAAACTACTTTCTAATGCATGGGGGTTCTGGAGAGAGGAAACCATAGATATTTAGAGGCATAAAGTGAGTCATTGTGCTAGTTAAAACTTTTTACAAGGCTAGCTCTGTATGTTTGAGTTGCATCTGTTACCTCTTCAGCCAGAACTAAAGTGTGTGCAAGGAAAAGAATTTTGAATTGAATTGTGGCTCATACAGAATGCATTGTATATAGCCTAAGCATCTAAATGGATTCCACATCTTGGGCAGAACTAAAACTGCATCTTTTCATATTTAGTCTACCTTCAAGGTATTCCTGTTGGACATATCCAAGGTATTTTCTGTGAATCTAATTCGTTTTAACTTGCAGACATAAACAGTTTTTCAAATGTAACTTGTAAGCCTTTATTCCCTTAAAATTTTTTCTTGCTTTTGTTTTTACTTATTCATATTTTTAAACACCACTTTATTACTGACAGTATTTTAAAAGCCATAATGGATGGAGATGTTGTATTCTTCGATGAAGAACAACGAACGAATTGTTTCTTTTGGTATTATCATCTTGGAAAAAGTTGTTTGAGTAGACAACTGACCGAGTTAAAAAATAGTATAATTTGTAGCCAGAATGTATTCTTTAATAAAGCAAGTAAATGCAATTTACTAATCCTTTTTCATTTCCTTTTTTGTCTAAACTTTCAGGTCACTTTCATGAATTCAAAGGCAATTTACCAGTGATTTCTGGGTGCTGGAGCTGATTTTTTTGTGCGTATTTGTAAGTATTGGCTTATTTATTACTCTTACTACTCTTCTCATTGTGTGATGAGAACAGTTACAGTGTTTTTAAAGTGTTATTAGTTTTTTGTAAGTGTTTTCTTAAAAGGAGTATAGAAAAATATCAGAGGGTGAAAAAAGCCTCTGTTATGATTTCCAGTGAAATAACACAATGGCAGGGCCAATTACAAGAGGCTGAAACAATAAATATCTTACTTTTTGAAGATGGGGCTCAATTGTAGGAATGGATTATTACCTTAAAGGGGCTAGTCTATCTGCACGTGAATAATTTACCTTGATAACTTCTTATAGTCTTCTGGTTGTCTGGACTTGAAAAGTTCTATGTGCCTGTGCTCATTGAAAAGATGTGAGATGATACAGAATTCAAAGAGCTGTCAGTACTTGAGGAGATTATGTATTAAGGAACCAAAGACTCATTTAGTGAATGTATAATGTATATCAAAATCGGGGTATTACTGTCTTCTTCACCATCCTCAAAATGCTATTATATTTTAAATGGTATTTTGGAGAACAAAGATAATTTTTCTCAGGAAAGAAGGTCAATTTCAAGAAAAAATATTGAATGAACTTTAATGATCAATGAAAATACTTTAAATTGTTATGTATTTATTAATATAAAAGTAGTTTAGAGTATGTGGCAGGTATTAAAAATGTTTGTGTGTATATAAGACCATATTTAAGTAACTTGAGTTTAAGATATATTTATGTGTGTACATTGTACCAAACCATTGATATCTAAGGTGATCTTTACATTCGATAACCACAAAGACAGAGGAAACTTTTTCTCTGTTAGTGTACTACTATAAAGGAATTTTAGGGAATAAACTTCTAGGAAAGTATTTGAAAAAAAAGTAACATTATAAATTAGAGTTTAAGTGATTCAGTATTTAAACAGAGAGCAGTGAAAATTTATTTAAAACCAGCTTTACCTTCCTTTTAGTAGTAGCATTGATGGGGGCAGGTATTTTGAACCATCTTAAAAAAATAGATGTGAATATTTAATATAGCTTAACACAGTTTGTATATTTTTTAATGTTTTAAGAATGAATAAGATGTTATTTTTATGAGACTATCAATTCACATTGTATTATTTGAAGACTGAATTCTTATGTAAAACACAAAATATTAAACTCCATGGTTCATTTGGATTAAATATAAGCTTTTAATTTGTGCAAGGTATCACAGTGAGGATTAGGAGGCAAAGAAGATGGAGAAAGAAATGTAAAGTATCTTTGAAGGGCTCTCGAGAAAAAGGATGGTTCCAAGGAGCTGAGCTTATCCTATTAGAAATCTGTGTGAAGGGAAATAATTTTGAACTGTCCAAATCTTGTCTTTGTTGCTTTATCCTTTCTTTTACTTCCTTTCTCTCTTCTCGCGTATCATTCAGTCATTCCCTATAGTAAGTTTTTAGGATGATTAATGTTTTTAAACTACAAATACAAGACAATTACAGCATTTCAACCAAGATGGCCTTAATCAAAATATAGTCTACATTTCTCATCACCCAAAGGCCCTGTTTCCTGAATTTTTCTCTTCTCTACCGCCCCCTGCCCCCCAGCAATCCAGCAATACCCCAACCAGATATACATAGACGAGCTTTGAACAGAGGTGATCCAATTAGCTGAATTTTTTTTCTTGTGACCTGACAAAGAGAGAGGCTAAAAAATAGAAGGGGCACTGTGGGTGTAGTTTTCATATGGTTATTTCTGGAGTTCAACTTAAAAAAACCCAAAAAGCTCTAGTCAGATTTTGTGTAATCACTTAGGTAGAAATCATAGTAATCACACAGGCCTAAAGTAATTGTTTTCCAGACTAGAGAATTTCCGTATGATAGTTTAGGGTGTGGAGTTTGTTGTTCCTTTGGTCTGTGGTCTCAAGTTTTGTTCCAGCCATCTCCTGACTATGGAACCTTCTTATTAAAGAAATGTAGCAGGATACTATGACTAAGATAAGTCAAATAAAATTAACATGGCATCCAGAATGCTTGCATTCTCACTTCTTTTAATTATTGCAGAAACTGTCTGCCACTTACACTGAATGATGAGGCAGCTAGAACAGTACAAAATATTCATCTAGTCTAGCCTAAAAACAGGCAAATGAGATCAGTGACAATGGCTTCTTTTAGGAACTTTAATTTCCATGTTTTGGAACTGCTTATTTGCTACATGATCTAAGGCAGAAAGTTATACCTCATGGCCACGGGAAGGTTTCTTAGTAAGGTATGCAGAAGCCGGTCTGTGAGATAAGGAGGTGGGATATTGTTTTGCACATCCATAATGAATAGGCCACACCAAAGGTGTGTGAGAACCGATTGGAATCTTACCTACTTACATCTACTACCTAGGTCAGAGTAGGAAAACACTGTGAAGGAAAATGGTTATCTTTTCAGAAGCTGAAAGCATCTTATTCTAGCTTTTTTTTTTCTTTTTAAAAAATAAAACTACCTTTTTTCTTTTCCGAAAGTAGGCATTGTATAAGAAGACCTTGTTTTGCATGTTAATATCCCACATTTAATTTTTTATCTCTAATTAAAATGTAATTAATTAATTCTGTCCTTTCAGTTTTACCAGGGCAGTAAATGATTGGTTAAAAACAATGAAAATAACAACAACAAAACAGAGAATTAGATAGCCTGCTTTTTCAGGTTCCCAAGCCTTTTTAGAAATTTGATAATGAATTCCCTTTTATAAAATTCTGTCTCTGTTCATGGTCTCTAAAATAGCAGTTTTTTCTCTGAAAAAGTCCGGAAGTATTTTATTGTCTGGTACCAAAATGATTATTGCTTAGCTCCATGCTTGAGTTAATAATGACAACAATATCTTAATTCAGCATAACACTTGCTTTTGCAGACATTAAACTGGCTAAATTTCATAAAACTCTGTGAGATGAGTAGGAATTATCCTTATTTTTGCAGAGTGGCAGGACTCAAACCAAGGGATTCATAGTATAAATTCCATGCTCTTTCCATAACACCAATCTGTCTTCTCTCAGAGAATATTTTAGCTCTCTTTCTTTTGTTGTTTGATCACTATCTC
This sequence comes from Delphinapterus leucas, assembly GCF_059928025.1. Taxonomy (NCBI): domain Eukaryota; kingdom Metazoa; phylum Chordata; class Mammalia; order Artiodactyla; family Monodontidae; genus Delphinapterus; species Delphinapterus leucas. The sequence goes on from NC_143135.1 coordinate 39,162,548, forward strand.
AGTCTCTACTTGGTTGCTGTACAAATATTTTTGAAAAGTTTAGGTAGAGTAAGTCAGGCAGGAGATTTTGGAGAACCTTATACCACTTTATTTCCTCATGTTCCTCGATCATTTGCTCCTCCCTGACATTCTCCTATCCCCCTATTTCAAAACTCCACATGTCATGCTTCAGCTGAAATTTTTTGAATTGCATAGATTTTTAGGAAACAAACAAAAAGAATCATGAAATCATCTCTTTGTGGTATTTTAAAATGGAGAGAAATTTGTTTCAAACTGAGCGTAGCCCAGACCAAAGCTCCCTCAGTGAGAACATCTGTGATTTTAAGGACAAGTAGGTCTAAGTGCATTATCTTTAAAAAATATTATTCCAGGCTAATCTTGACATAGAGCAGGTAAATAAAAAAGATGAGCTGTGAAAATCCACAAATAGGGCTTGAATGCCATTTTCCATGACAACGGGAGCTGCCCCATGAAAGCATTAATGCTGGGAATGTAAGGAATTTAAAATTGTGTCTTCTCAGTTTTACAGTTGTGTGCTCATGTTAATTAGAGATATACTGACATTTGAAGTATCTACATTAATACACACAGCTACTATACATTTGTGAACTGTGGCCAGAAATCTACTTTAATTGAAAGCAGTTTGCTAATCTGAATGTGTATATCCGTTACATTTTAAGCTTTTAAATTTTAATACTAGTGCCCTTAGATACTTGTTCTTTTTGCTCTCTCCACTTTCTGTTTCTAATTTATACCTGAAAGGACAGCCTGGCCTATTTTTAATCTCCTAGTGGTGTTTTGGAGCAATATTGATGGAATTTTGAGAAAAAAAATGTTTTTTAATAGTGTCTTTTTACTTGCTGTACTTTGAATCTCTTTTTACTCTCTGACTTTCTAAATTGTTGGTTTTTCTTGCAAACCTTTAAGATGGCCTGCCACCGAAATAAGGTAGGATTTAGGTTTATGGAATTTGCTGCACTGGCTATATTTAAGTACTAAAGAGCTACTCTTCACAGTCATACTATGGTTTTAGCCAGAAAAGCCCAGTATTAGAGACCTTGATGAGATGAGCAGTGAAGAGGCATTTTGATTTTTTTAGTATAGCTGAATTTTGTCCTTCCCTCTTGATGTCAAGCCATGTATCTTAATTTTTGATTTGCATATATGTTCACAATAGCTTGATGACTTCTTGAGTCATCTTTAGCCCTAGAGTTTTTGCTTTGCCTGTCTTAAAGGAAGACTTTACATCTATTTTTTTGCAAGTTTGTGTTTCTTAAGAATCTGCCTGTCAGGATTTTTAACCTAATTGTTTTGTCCTTTTTTGTCTAATGAAACTCCCACACTTACTTTTTGAACTAATCCCGTGTATTACACAAGACCAGTTAGAAAGAAGCTTCCTTTTTGTAGCACCAGAATAAACTGCTCTAAAAATTTGTAATACTCTGGACTTATTTCATTAAACCATTTTACTGGCACCATTAAACTACTAAGACCTGGGACCATTAAAACTTACTCAGTACTATTATTATTATGGCCTGTTTTACCCTTTATTAATTTTTTTTCACTGTACTAAGTTCCTCTGCTCTTTATTTTTTCATGTTGCTTACTACATATTGTGCCATCACAGCACATTTGGTAATTTCAAGTTAATTGCTCAATTATCAGTGATAGTCATGAAGTACTTGAAACATGCGCAGTGGAGGATTTAAAAAATTTCGAAATAAGTTGGTGTGTCATAATCTTAAATGTGAAACATGCCAATATCTGCAGGCATAAAAATACACTGCCTGAGCTAGGCATTTCAGGCAAGGCAAAAACCTACTCTTAAAATCAGGGCTTTTGTCTGGCACTGAAGTGTTTCATCTTTGCTAATTTCAAACAACGTATCTAAATTTGATCTTGGTTTCCTTTTCAACTCTAAAAACTTGGTCGTGGTAATAAGGGAAAAGGGAAGTAAAACTGTATTGATTCTGTTCGAATGTTTAACCGGAACCTTACAGTCACGATATTCACTGTAAAGTGGAATTTGGCGTGAGGTGGATCCATATTGGATGCCAGTCAAGGAAGCTGACTTACTAAGGAAGCAGAATGGTCTCTTTATAATGTTTCTGCACACATTAAGGCAATCCTCTAATCAGAGGACAGTGTTTCAGTGAAGATAGTATGTTAATGATTTATTTATATCGAAAAACCTCATGAGAACAATGACACTTTGGGGACTTTTTCTGTATCTTACACAGTAATAGTCTCAGATGCCTTCAAGATAACTTATACATTATGGCAAAATACTTATTGTAACTCTTTTGGCAACTAGGCAAACTATCCTTAAATTTTGCATTAGTATTCAGTTTAAGGTTTTTTCTAAACGAATATAGTGCCAACAGCTCTTTTTAAGATGCTATTATGGTTCTTTCATATTTTTATAGTACTGTAGTAAAGCTGAATTTACTGGTTACATTTGAAGGTGGAGTAGAGCAGCACAGGAGTCAACATTAAAGTGATTCAGTGCCTGTTGGAGAAAAATTCTTCCTAACTTGAGATTGGAAACAACGTGGGGCTTGAGGGCTGTTTGCTAAGAACAGCTAATAAATTTGAATATTCCCCCCAAAAGCTGTTCTCTGAACTTGTTTTTAACCAAGAAGATAGGCTTAATCATTTTCCAGTATTCTTACATAAATTTTATTAATATTTAAAGGAATTAAATGCATATAGAGAAGGGGAAATAAAGCCATAATTTGAACTGAGTGGTGGTCTCAAATACGGGGAAATGAGGGAGTGTCCATAAATGTACTAATTATGCACAGCTAGCTATTATTTTATAATATAATAATCTATAAAATGTGAAATATAGTCTATTTATAATTCAGGAAAAAATAAACTCATTGATTTACTCAAGCATTTAGATAGAAATATTTTTAGTAACTATTCAGTTTATAAATATTGTGTGAATAAGCAACAAAATCTAGTGCATTTTGTTGTATGCTTGTCTCTACACATCACTTTCAGCACATAGTTTTATCTGAAGTACATATTTTATGTTATCTTGGGGTATGGGTATAAATGCTTATCATTTCACCAAATTTTTGCCATCTCCTAACATTAAAATGTGAGTTCAGTATTTCCAGTGAAGATAAAAACATTTTCTGCATTCTCTTCTTTCTCCCTCTCTTCGTCTCTCCTTCCCTTTTGCCCTACTCTCTCTGTCTCTCTGTCTCTCTTCATATTTCTTACTGGAGTTTTTCAAAGATGCAAGGCAATTATTGTGTAAAAAGATTAATTTCCTAAGCATTATCTTCCATCGATGACTGGCAAAAAAGACTTATTTTTAATGTTTAATCAGTCAAAAAGTTTGTCCACATGATGTAATTCCTGTTTTTATTATTATTTGCTTAGCAAGTGCTTGCAAGAGAAAAAAAGATGGTCCCTAACCTAAGCGTTTAAAAATTGATTTGTTACTAGACAGTTTATGTGGGTGGAGTTTTCTTTGGATACAAGCTACTGGAGTTAGCTCTTTCTCTTTCTTTTCAGCTCACATAGTTTCATATAAACTTAAGTGAATGAATTCATTAATAAAAGCAGATTTTCTATTTTTATTTCACCTTTGGGCTCTTTTATACCTTTGGAAAATACAAATACAACAAAAAAGTATGTTTGACAGTTAATTATTATTTTTACCTTTTTGACCCACGTATAGTAGATAATTAAGCAATAGCATCAATGGAATCCAGGTCTGCATCCCTATAACTGCCTACATTAGGCAGAATATAGATTATTTTTTTTCTTCAAGCTGTGGTGGCTGGTAACAAGCCTATGACTTGGTTTTTAATTATTACCACTAGTGTTCTGAGTTTCATTGAACATAGTACAAAAGAAATACAGGTGTTACTCCTCTTGTGAATATTATTTTTCTTCCAATTATTACATATATATGGCAGCATCAATTAGAATGGGTTGTTTTAAGGTGAGATTGGTTGCACATAATTTGATATCTGATAGAGCATCAAGTGCACACTCACTGAATGGTTGACAGCTTTAAGGGATGGAAACATTTTGGGCTTTGTCCCTGGTAGTGGCAGTATGTGGAATCCACTGTTGATTTTGTGACTAGTTACAGAGAATTTTTCCGTGGACTTGAGTCACAGAATAGATAGCTGCAAGGCAATATCTGGCGGACGGCTGAGAAAGTAAAGCATGAAAAATGTGGGTGTAAACAAGAGAGCTGAGTGTCAGAAATCTTTGAGCGTCTGGAGCTTTCTGAGGAGAAGATATGGTTGAACAAATGGAAGAAATACCTGTCCCTCCAATTTCACTGCAGTAATTGAGAAGAGGAGACAAAAAGGAGAGAAATTAGTGAAATAGGAAATGACTGAAATAGGAGATTTTTGTAAAATCACAAAATGGATTTGAGGACGGTTTTTTAAGATGTGGAAATACTTGTTTGGGTCTGACAATAGTAATTTAAAAGGAGTTCTATAGTTGTTTTTTTTTTTTTTCCCTAATCTGTTTCAATTTTATTGATTTCAATTCAATGCATTCTAAGGACAACGGTAGGAATTTTAGGAAATGGGTACCTCCCAGGTAAAAAACCAGTGAGAATAATTTTGCTTTATCTGGGTAAAGATTAATATAGAAATATATGAAAATAATCATCTATGTATCACACTCTATATTTTATATGGGATACCTTTAGAAAGGTCTCATTGTAACCATGACCAAGTAGCATCCTTATGTCTTCTAGAACAAGGAATCACATGAATTAGGTTTCAATTATGGTATATGATGTTTTTAGTTTTGGAGGTTGGAAAACTCTTTGAAATCACATTTTTATAAAGTGATTTTTTAGTGTGATGTATATTCCTTCCTTTCCTTTCTTCCTCTACTTCCCTTTCTTCCTTTCCCTCCATCCTTTCTGTCCTTTCTTTCATTTAGAGATAGTTTGTTTTCAATTAGTATGTATGCTGCTTGCCAAGCTGTAAAGTAATACCTAACATGTGTTCCTTAAGTTGTATGCAGGGTCACCTTTTTGATTAAGGACTAAAGAGTCCTCTTTGGGTTTCTTATATGAATAAGAGCACTCTCATCCATTTTATGCAATCAAAGAAACTGAGGAAATTTGGAATTAGTTTTACTCTTGTGAGGTGATGAAGATAAGATAATTGGAAAGAAATTATAATCTTTATTGACCCAGCAGTTTACTAAACGTGAATTAGGATTTGTCAAATTTCAAGGCTTGTTGAGTGTTTGCTCACTAAGAACAAGATAGAGGAATAATCATGGTCTAAAAGGAGAACTTTTAAGTTTTCAGAAAGACTTCCTGCAGTGAGATATTCTGTGAAACCGTATACTCACAACCTTAAGGGAGGTCCTTAGTTGTGTTCTTCTGGCAAGTCTTCCACATTGAGTGAATTCGTCTCAGTTCTTGATTTGGGTTGTTTCTTGAGAATAGTTTGACTTAGCGTTAAAGGGGTTAAATATCCTATGCAACCAAAAGGGGAAAATTTATAAATTATCTCAAGGATATTAAGCAGGAGATGAAACCCAGCTGCCTGAAAGAAAGTTGTGGATTGGTCAAGGTTATGGTTATATAGAACACTGATAGAACAACAAACTATGCATCAGTTTGCAGTGTCTGGAGCGAATAGGCTGCCACTCTCTCCCAACAGCACCTACCGGTGCTTTAATACTTCCCAGTTTCTCTGTCAAGAGACAAAGGTGAGGGAATCAAGTGTCTATATTTGGCAGAGAGAAGTTGAAAACAGCTGTTGCTTGTGTTGAACACCTGTATGTTCTAGGCATTGTGCAAGGCACTTTTACCTTGTTATTTTTAATCCTTTTAACAAATCCCTCAAATCCCTGGTTGTTTTCTATAAATTCTGATTTATTTTTTTACCTTCATAGCACTTAAAATGATTAGTAGTTATCCTGTATTTGTATGTTTATGTAATGTCTATTTTCTTCACTAAACTAAAAACCCTGTCAGGGTAGAGACCAAGACTATTTTGTTCAAACCTGTATACCCAGTTTCTAGCACAGTGTATGACACGTACTAAGTTCCTAGTAGATATTTGTTGAATAAATAAATGAACAACAACAAAAACAAAAGGTAAAGGAAAGAAGGAAGGAATGCAAGGAAGAAAAAGGCAGAGCTGGGGTTCAAACACAGTCTGTTTGATTTCAGATCACATCTCTTCCCACTCTAGAACACCAGCACAGTTTCACTTCATCTAGAATATTCTTGATTATATACTTAACTGATAAAATTTCTCTAAGTTCAGCTGTCTTAGAGCCCCCCAAATCTGTTTACATCTTATTCTGAGAACTCTTACATCTTACCCTGAGACTGAATGACATGGAAAAGGCTGTCCCATCTTTTTGTCATCCTGTTGGAATACTGCAACCATTTTATGCTAACAGTTCTCTCCAGAAATACAGATTTCATATTCTAGATTGTGGGGTTTCTGTTTCTCCTACACAAAGAGAGTGTACTTCTTTCTTTCCTTCTCTGAGATTGACCCTTAATTTAGATCGTTGTGCTGCTAAATTGACTTTCAGTAATGAGCAGAGTGATTGTTGCATGCCCTGCTGAGTTTTCTGCTCGAGGAGAAGTGTGTCACTCTTACTTAGAGAGAGCCTGTGGGAGGAGTCAGGCCAACCCAAGGGGCTCTTATCCTGGCAGGTGCCAGGCACTGGGGCTTGGTTTGGTCATTCGGCAGTGACCTCTTTCCATTTACTTCATTTTTACTGCTTGAATTTTTCCTTGACAAATATCATTGTCAAGAAGTTTTTTGTTTTAATATTGGTTTTTACATGACACTATCAACCATTTCATTTCCTTTTATTCCTGGTGTCATCTTTTAAAAAAACCTTACTGTGTTTTTCCATTCTGTTTCCCAGGATGGGAGGAAATGTAAGAATGTAGAGAGTAAATACAAGGTTCATAGTGTGGAAAGGTGTCATTTTAGTTAGGCTTCCAGCGATGCTATGTAACCTTGAAAACGTACATTTTTATGGCTGTATACATGTGGTTAGTTCAAACAGGAATTGTGTATCTCCCAGGTATATTGAATGGATACATATTTAAATCTTGATGTCAACTTAAACGAGTCCTATTTAAATTCCCAAGAGGGTACAAGAAACAGATTTTTGTGATGTGAAGCAATAACCATCTTTTCTGGACCAAATGGCAATTTTGGAAGCTCTGGCCATCTGGGAATCTATCATTTGAAGCAGCCTGGCCTACTTGGAAGTTAGTATCTTAGTGAGGAGTGATCTGAGCCATTAAGGTCTTCACATTGGATGGTGTAATCAGGGGTCAATCTGACCTCCAAGTTGCCCTCAGAAAACTGTTTTAAAGATGTGTATATCTGTTTTGCGGTTATGGTAAATCCTTTTTTGGTAGCAAATATTTTCTTTCAAGGAGAGGGCTTAGCTTCTGTTGGAAATTAATTCAACTCCACAAATATAATATATACTGGGTGCTGAGTGTATTCAAAACAGAACATTAGATGCTTCATTGGAAACAAATGCAAATGTACAGAGTTCCTGCCATGAAGAACCTTAGAATCTAGACATAATTATTAAACTCTCTTATTCCTTTTTGTGTCCCTGTGTCTAACTCAGTGTGTGGCTCAAAGGAGGGATTAATAAATGTTAATTAAGTTGAATTGATTATTGCAGAGGAGATAAGCAGAGGAGATACGTAATTCCCTATGCAGAATATGTTAAATGCCTTAGTAAAATAAAAAATTGTATCTGCAGAGCTTGTAAGAATTAAAGATACATCCCTTAAGAAGGACCTTAATTTAGGAAGCAGACTTTTTGATATTCTTTGAAAGTTGAATAGAATTTTATCAGTGGAATAGGAGATGCAGAGAGAGGTGCATCCTGGTAGTGAGAGGACTAGCACAAGCATGGGTATGGGACCGATGGAAGGAAACAGGGAAGTATGGGATAGAGAACAATGAGAAGTCCAGTTTGACTGAGGTATAGGGTATCTATAAGCTAGAAAACTTAGTGTGATCATATCATTGTGGTCCATAAGGCTAAGCTAAGGTATTTGGTAGATCTTAGGGGGCCATCAAACCAAATAGCTGAGCAGTATGGCAAGAGCTTTGCTTTTGCAAAATTTTTGAAAAATTAGTTCAGCCAGCAGCTTGTAGAGTAGATTAGAGGGAAAAAAAAAAAGACTTTAACTAGAGAAACACCTTGTAAGATACTTCAAGCAGGAGGTAAGAGGTTTAAACAAGAGTGGGTATTTTGAGAACAGAATGTTAGGAACAGAAAGAAGAGACTTCGCCAGTGTGGCATCAGTAAGACTGGATTATATGTGGTGGGGAGCATGAGGAAAAGAAAGGAGTCAAAATTACTCATTGCTTTTTCCTGTTCCTGTTATTCATCACAGCACTGAATTTTTGAAAAGGCAGAGGGAAAGTATCTTGCTAATTATCTCTTGTCAATGCTCAAATCCCTTGCATCTCATTGGTTAGATTCCCACTGAAAATTGAGGATATTTTTTCTTCCCATGGAGGCCTGGAAGGAAGATGTGTTTTTAAAGGAATGAGAATATACTTAAAGATAAAATTACTTGGATGATTTAAAGGCATAACATAAACACAGAAGATATTAACACTGGGAGCTCAATCAAGGGCACAGGCAGGACCTTGTTGATTTCGGGGGCATAAGGTAAAACTTGGCTACCATGAGTGAGAAAAGTGAAGACACTGGAGATTATGACATTCCTATCAGGTGGCTTTCACATAGGGATTAGTACCTGACATCTGTGAGGAATAAAACGGGTATGCACAGATAAAATGATGAGTACAACTCCCTGGTTATATTGCTACATTCTGTCCTCCACAGAAGGTATAGTCACAGCAAATATCATGCTTTGGATATAGGCCCTCTCTACTTGTCTCTTTCAAGGGAAAAGGAAATAGTGCAGGAAAATACACTCGTGAGTAAGAAAAGACATTGAAATAAGATTTAAAAAATAGACTTTTTCAAGAAAATGGGATAAAGTCAAGTTGATTTTGAAAAGGATCCTTATCATTCTCATTACCTTATCATTCAGACTAACACTAACATGCATTAATTCATTTATTCATTCACTCAATAAGAATATGAATTCAGGACTCTTCTGGACATGAGGTGGAATTTAAAATGGTAAACGAAGAATTAGTCATCAGGAATTTATAATCTATTGTAGGAGGAGATGAAATATACATATATGAAAAAGAACAAGAAAGTAACTGGTATGAAACCTAGTAATTCGGGCTTCCCTGGTGGCGCAGTGGTTGAGAGTCCGCCTGCCGATGCAGGGCACACGGGTTCCTGCCCCGGTCCGGGAAGATCCCACATACCGCGGAGCGGTTGGGCCCGTGAGCCATGGCCGCTGAGCCTGCGCGTCCGGAGCCTATGCTCCACAACGGGAGAGGCCACAGCAGTGAGAGGCCCGTGTACCGCAAAAACAAACAAACAAAAAACACCGAGTAATTCATCTCTGGGAAGTGCTTTGCCCATTGTTTCTTCTTGGAGACCTATGGTAGCTGTTCCTGTCCATTCAACTGTCTGTACCTTACCCTGCTGACAAACTGAGCCCCTTGCCAGTACTTCATCAAAGGGTGCTCTTTCATAACCTGTGTATGACTTAAATATCTGTCTCATTTGTGCTTAGCAAGTTGTTCATATTATGTAGTGCATAATAGGTTCCAGTAAAATGCTTTTTGAATGAATGACAGAAACTCTACCTCTCATGCATTCTATCAATTAAGGTATTTGGGGTTAAAAAATCTTCTTTAAAAATTTATGTATCCTATGGGAAAGTTAAAATCTATTACTTTTTCACATCTTAAGCTTTTTATATGCCTTTAAATTTTAAAACTCCAAAACAACTTTTGAGTACCTTCTGTGAAGCAGAACTGTATTAGTTACTTCATATTAGTTTAAAAATATACCGTGTGGAATTCCTGCCACCCCTGGATACTGCTGTGTAATAGCTGTGATCTTAGGCAAATCATAGAGCCTCTTGGAGCCTTAGCTTCCTCACCTGTAAAGTGAGAATATTACCTACTGCATGTTCTTTTAATAGCTTTATTGAGATATAATTGGCATATAATAAACTGCATATATTTAAAGTGTTTAATTTGATGTTTTGATGTACATATACGCCAGTGAAGCCATTTCCACAGTCAAGGTAATTTACATATCCATAACCCCTAATGGTTTCTTAATGCCCCTTCTGAGTCCCTTACTCCTACCCCTCCTGAGTCCCTTACTCCTACCCCTCCTTGATCTGTTTTCAGCCTCATCCCCAGGCAGTCACTGATTGTTGCCACTATAGATTGCATTAAAAGTTTTGCTTTATGTAAGTGGAATCATACGTTATGTACTCTTTTTTGTCTAGTTTCTTTCATTCTGCATAATTATTTTGAGATTCACTCATGTGCATGTCAATAACTTATTTTTAAATTTGAGGAGTAGTATTTCATTGTATGGATATACCACAATTTGATTATCCATTTAGGTTCTTTCTAGTTTTTGGCTATTACAAATGAAGCTGCTTTGGACATTTGTCTTTGAGTGGACATATGCTTTGTTTTCTTTTGGGTAAATACGTAGGAATGGAATGGCTAGTTTACCTAGGTGCGTGTTTAACTTTATAAGAACTGCTGATTTTTCCAAAGTGGTTTACCGTTTTACATTCCTACTAGCAATGTGTAAGAGTTCCAGCTGTCCCACATTCTTAAAAACACTTTGTATGTTTAGTCTTCAATTTTAGCTATTCAAGTGGTTTGTAGTGGTGGCTCATGGTTTTAATTTTTATTGCCCTAATGACTGATGATGTTGGGCTCTTTTCATGTGCTTGTTTGTCATCATGTATCTACTTTGTTGAAGTGCATTTTAAATCTTTTGCTGTTTTTTTAAATTGGGGTTGTCTTCTTTTTTATTGAGTTGTAAGAGTATTTTTTTATATTTTTTAAAAATACAAGTTATTTATCAGATAATGTTTCGTATATATTTTTTACTGGCCTGTGGCTTGCCTTTTAATTTTAAGTGTCCTTTGAGAGCAGTGTTTTAAATTTTGAAAAAGTCCAATTTATTGCTGTTCTTTTCTTTTTTTTTTTTTAACATCTTTATTGGAGTATAATAGCTTTACGATGGTATGTTAGTTTCTGCTTTATAACAAAGTGAATCAGCTATACATATACATATATCCCCATATCTCCTCCCTCTTGCGTCTCCCTCCTACCCTCCCTATCCCACCACTCTAGGTGGTCAAAAAGCACTGAGCTGATCTATCTGTGCTATGTGGCTGCTTCCCGCTAGCTAGCTATTTTACATTTGGTAGTATATATATGTCCATGCCACTCTCTCACTTCGTTCCAGCTTACCCTTCCCCCTCCCTGTGTCCTCAAGTCCATTCTCTATGTCTGCGTCTTTACTCCTGTCCTGCCCCTAGGTTCTCCAGAACCACTTTTTTTCTTTTTTAGATTCAATATATATGTGTTAGCATACGGTATTTTTTTTTCTCTTTCTGACCTACTTCACTCTGTATGACAGACTCTAGGTCCATCCACCTCACTACAAATAACTCAATTTCATTTCTTTTTATGGCTGAGTAATATTCCATTGTATATATGTGCCACATCTTCTTTATCCATTCATCTGTCGATGGACACTTAGGTTGCTTCCATGTTCTGGCTATTGTAAACAGAGCTGCAGTGAACATTGTGGTACATGACTCTTTTTGAATTATGGTTTTCTCAGGGTATATGCCCAGTAGTGGGATTGCTGGGTCGTATGGTAGTTCTATTTTTAGTTTTTTAAGGAACCTCCATACTGTTCTCCATAGTGGCTGTATCAATTTACATTCCCACCAACAGTGCAAGAGGGTTCCCTTTTCTCCACACCCTCCCCAGCATTTATTGTTTGTAGATTTTTGATGATGGCCATTCTGACTGATGTGAGGTGATACCTCATTGTAGTTTTGATTTGCATTTCTCTAATGATTAGTGATGTTGAGCATCCTTTCATGTGTTTGTTAGCAATCTGTATATCTTCTTTGGAGAAGTGTCTATTTAGGTCTTCTGCCCATTTTTGGATTGGGTTGTTTGTTTTTGATATTGAGCTGCATGAGCTGCTTATAAATTTTGGAGATTAATACTTTGTCAGTTGCTTCATTTGCAAATATTTTCTCCCATTCAGAGGGTTGTCTTTTCGTCTCGTTTATGTTTTCCTTTGCTGTGCAAAGCTTTTGTTTCATTAGGTCCCATTTGTTTATTTTTGTTTTTATTTCCATTTCTTTAGGAGGTGGGTCAAAAAGGATCTTGCTGTGATTTATGTCATAGAGTGTTCTGCCTATGTTTTCCTCTAAGAGTTTTATAGTGTCTAGCCTTACATTTAGGTTTTTAATCCACTTTGAGTTTATTTTTGTGTATGGCATTAGAGAGTGTTCTAATATCATTCTTCTACATGTAGCTGTTCAGTTTTCCCAGAACCACTTATTGAAGACGCTGTCTTTTCTCCATTGTATATTCTAGCCTCCTTTACCAAAAATAAGGTGACCATATGTGCGTGGGTTTATCTCTGGGCTTTCTATCCTGTACCATTGATCTATATGTCTGTTTTTGTGCCAGTACCATACTATCTTGATTACTGTAGCTTTATAGTATAGTTAGAAGTCCAGGAGCCTGATTCCTCCAGCTCCGTTTTTCTTTCTCAAGATTGCTTTGGCTATTCGGGGTCTTTTGTGTTTCCATACAAATTGTGAAAGTTTTTGTTCTAGTTCTGTGAAAACTGCCATTGGTAGTTTGATAGGGATTGCATTGAATCTGTAGATTGCTTTGGGTAGTAGAGTCATTTTGACAATATTGATTCTTCCAATCCAAGAACATGGTATATCTCTTCATCTGTTTGTATCATCTTTAATTTCTTTCATCAATGTCTTATAGTTTTCTGCATACAGGTCTTCTGTCTCCCTAGGTAGGTTTCTTCCTAGGTATTTTATTCTTTTTGTTGCAATGGTAAATGGGAGTGTTTCCTTAATTTCTCTTTCAGATTTTTCATCATTAGTGGAGAGGAATGCAATAGATTTCTGTGCATTAATTTTGTATCCCGCTACTTTACCAGATTCATTGATTAGCTCTAGTAGTTTTCTGGTAGCATCTTTAGGATTCTCTATGTATAGTATCATGTCATCTGCAAACAGTGACAGCTTCACTTCTTCTTTTCTGTTTTGGATTCCTTTTATTTCTTTTTCTTCTCTGATTGCTGTGGTTAAAACTTCCAAAACTGTGTTGAATAATAGTGGTAAGAGTGGGCAACCTTGTCTTGTTCCTGATCTTAGAGGAAATGGTTTCAGTTTTTCACCATTGAGAACAATGCTGGCTATGGGTTTGTCATATATGGCCTTTATTACGTTGAAGTAAGTTCCCTCTATGCCTACTTTCCAGAGGTTTTTTTTCATAAATGGGTGTTGAATTTTGTCGAAAGCTTTTTCTGCATCTATTGAGATGATCATATGTCTTTTCTCTTTCAATTTGTTAATATGGTTTATCACATTGATTGATTTGCATATATTGAAGAATCTTTGCATTCCTGGGATAAACCCCACTTGATCATGGTGTATGATCCTTTTAATGTGCTGTTGGATTCTGTTTGCTAGTATTTTCTAAGGATTTTTGCATCTATGTTCATCAGTGATATTGGCCTTTAGTTTTCTTTCTTTGTGACATCTTTGTCTGGTTTTGGTCTCAGGGTGACGGTGGCCTTGTAGAAGGAGTTTGGGAGTGTTCCTCCCTCTGCTATAGTTTGGAAGAGTTTGAGAAGGATAGGTGTTAGCTCTTCTCTAAATGTTTGATGGCATTTGCCTGTGAAGCCATCTGGTCCTGGGCTTTTGTTTGGTGGACGATTTTTAATCACAGCCTCAATTTCAGTGCTTGTGATTGGTCTGTTTATATTTTCTCTTTTTTCCTGGTTCAGTCTTGGAAGGTTGTGCTTTTCTAAGAACTTGTCCATTTCTTCCAGGTTGTCCATTTTATTGGCATATAGTTGCTTGTAGCAATCTCTTATGATCTTTTGTATTTCTGCATTGTCAGTTGTTACTTCTCCTTTTTCATTTCTAATTCTATTGATTTGAGTCTGCTCCCTTTTTTGCTTGATGAGCCTGGCTAAAGGTTTATCAATTTTGTTTATCTTCTCAAAGAACCAGCTTTTAGTTTTATTGATCTTTGCTATTGTTTCCTTCATTTCTTTTTCATTTATTTCTGATCTGATCTTTATGATTTGTTTCCTCTACCAACTTTATGATTTGTTTCCTCTGATCTTTATGATTTGTATCCTCTGCCAACTTTGGGCTTTTTTTGTTCTTCTTTCTCTAATTGCTTTAGGTATAAGGTTCGGTTGCTTATTTGAGATGTTTTTTGTTTCTTGAGGTAGGATTGTATTGCTATAAACTTTCCTGTTAGAACTGCTTTTGCTGCATCCCATAGGTTTTGGGTCGTCGTGTTTTCATTGTCATTTATTTCTAGGTATTTTTTTATTTCCTCTTTGATTTCTTCAGTGATCTCTTGGTTATTTAGTAGTGTACTGTTTAGCCTCCATGTGTTTGTATTTTTTACAGATTTTTTCCTGTAATTGATATCTAGTCTCATAGTGTTGTGGTTGGAAAAGATACTTGATATGATTTAAATTTTCTTAAATTAACCAAGGCTTGATTTGTGACCCAAGATGTGATCTATCCTGGAGAATGTTCCATGAGCACATGAGAAGGAAGTGCATTTTGTTGTTTCTGGATGGAATGTCCTATAAATATCGATTAAGTCCATCTTGTTTAATGTGTCATTTAAAGCTTGTGTTTCTTTATTTATTTTCATTTTGGATGATCATTTCCATTGGTGAAAGTGGGGTGTTAAAGTCCCCTACTATTATTGTGTTACTGTTGATTTCCCCTTTTATGGCTGTTAGCATTTGCCTTATGTATTGAGGTGCTCCTGTGTTGGGTGCATAAATATTTACAATTGTTATATCTTCTTCTTGGATTCATCCCTTGATCATTATGTAGTGTCCTTCTTTGTCTCTTTTAATAGTCTTTATTTTCAAGTCTATTTTGTCTGATATGAGAATTGCTACTCCAGCTTTCTTTTGATTTTTATTTTCATGGAATATCTTTTTCCATTCCCTCACTTTCAGTCTGTGTGTGTCCCTAGGTCTGAAGTGGGTCTCTTGTAGACAGCATATATATGGGTCTTGTTTTTGTATCCATTCAGCCAGTCTATGTGTATTGGTTGGGGTATTTAATCCATTTACATTTAAGGTAGTTATTGATATGTATGTTCCTATTACCATTTTTAAAATTGCTTTGGGCTTGTTATTTTAGGTCTTTTCCTTCTCTTGTGCTTCCTGCCTAGAGTAGTTCTTTTAGCATTTGTTGTATGTAAAGCTTGTTTGGTGGTGCTGAATTCCCTTAGCTTTTGCTTGCCTGTAAAGGTTTTAATTTCTCTGTCGAATCTGAATGAGATCCTTGCTGGGTAGGGTAATCTTGATTGTAGTTTTTTCCCTTTCATCACTTTAAATATGTCCTGCCACTCCCTTCCCACTTGCAGAGTTTCTGCTGAAAGGTCAGCCGTTAACCTTATGGGGATTCCCTTGTATGTTATTTGTTGCTTTTCGCTTGCTGCTTTTAATATTTTTTTGTTTGTATTTAATTTTTGATAGTTTGTTTAACATGTGTCTTGGCGTGTTTTTCCTTGGATTTATCTTGTATGGGACTCTCTGTGCTTCCTGGACTTGATTGACTATTTCCTTTCCCATATTAGTGAAGTTTTCAACTCTAATCTCTTCAAATATTTTCTCAGTCTGTTTTTTTTTTTCTGTTATTCTTCTGGGACCCCTATAATTCGAATGTTGGTGCATTTAGTGTTGTCCCAGAGGTCTCTGAGACTGTCCTCAATTCTTTTCATTCTTTATTCTGCTCTGCAGTAGTTATTTCCACTATTTTATCTTCCAGGTCACTTATCCGTTCTTCTGCCTCAGTTATTCTGCTATTGATCCCTTCTAGAGAATTTTTAATTTCATTTATTGTGTTGGTCATCATTGTTTGTTTGCTCTTTAGTTCTTCTAGGTTCTTGTTAAACGTTTCTTGTATTTTCTCTATTCTATTTCCAAGATTTTGGATCATCTTTATACTACCATTATTCTGAATTCTTTTTCAGGTAGACTGCCTATTTCCTCTTCATTTGTTAGGTCTAGTGGGTTTTTACCTTGGTCCTTCATCTGCTGTGTATTTCTCTGTCTTTTCATTTTGCTTAACTTACTGTGTTTGGGGTCTCCTTTTCGCATGTTGCAGGTTCATAGTTCCTGCTGTTTTTGGTGTCTGCAACCAGTGGGTAAGGTTGGTTCAGTGAGTTGTGTAGGTTTCCTGTTGGCGGGCACTGGTGCCTGTGTTCTGGTGGATGAGGCTAGATCTTGTCTTTCTGGAGGGCAGGACCACATCCGGTGGTGTGTTTTGGGGTGTCTGTGACCTTATTATGATTTTAGGCAGCCTCTCTGCTAATGGGTGGGGTTGTGTTCCTGTCTTGCTAGTTGTTTGGCATAGGGTGTCCAGCACTGTAGCTTGCTGATCGTTGAATGGAGCTGGGTCTAAGCATTGAGATGGAGATAGCTGGGAGAGCTTTCGCCATTTGATATTACGTGGAGCCAGGAGGTCTCTGGTGGTCCAATGTCCTGAACTCTGCCCTCCCACCTCAGAGGCTTAGGCCTGACACCCGTCCGGAGCACCAAGACCCTGTCAGCCCCATGGCTCAGAAGAAAAGGGAGAAAAAAAGAAAGAAAGAAAGTTATTAAAATAAAAAATAAATTATTAAAAATAAAAAATTAAAAAGTAATAAAAAAAAGAAAGAATAGAGCAACCAAACAAAAAAACAGATCCAGCAGTGATAATAAGTGCTGAAAACTATACTAAAAACAAAAAGCAAAAAACAAAAAACGGACAGACAAAACCCTAGGACAAATGGTAAAAGCAAAGCTATACAGACAAAATCACACAAAAAAGCATACACATACACACTCACAAAAAGAGAAGAAGGAAAAAAATATATATCTATATATAAAAAAAGTAAGAAAGCAACCAAATCAATAAACAAATCGACCAATGATAATATATTCTAAATACTAAACTTAAGATAAACATAAAAACAGAATCAAATTAGATGCAGAAAGCAAACCCCACGTCTACTGTTGCTCCCAAAGTCCACCGCCTCAATTTTGGGATGAGTCATTGTCTATTCAGTTATTCCACAGATGCAGGGTACATCAAGTTGATTGTGGAGATTTAATCTGCTGCTCCTGAGGCTGCTGGGAGAGATTTCCCTTTCTCTTCTTTGTTTGCACAGCTTCCGGGGTTAAGCTGTGGATTTGGCCCCACCTCTGCATGTAGGTCGCCTGAGGGCGTCTGTTCTTCGCCCAGACAGGACAGGGTTAAAGTAGCAACTGGTTAGGGGGCTCTGGCTCACTCAGGCCCCGGGGAGGGAGGGGTACGGAATGTAGGGCAAGCTTGCAGTGGCAGAGGCCGGCGTGACGTTGCAACAGGCTGAGGCACGCCGTGCGTTCTCCTGGGGAAGTTGTCCATGGATCACGGGACCCTGGCATGGTAGGCTGCACAGACTCCCGGGAGGGGAGGTGTGGATAGTGACCTGTGCTTGTACACAGGCTTCTTGGTGGCTGCAGCAGCAACCTTAGTGTTCATGCCTGTCTCTGGTGTCCGCGCTGATAGCCGCGGCTCGCGCCCGTCTCTGGAGCTTGTTTAGGCAGTGCTCTGAATCCCCTCTCCTCGTGCACCCGGAAACAATGGTGTCTTGCCTCTTAGGCAGTTCCAGACTTTTTCCCGGACTCCCTGCCGGCTAGCTGTGGTGCATTAGCCCCCTTCAGGCTGTGTTCACACAGCCAACCCCGGTCCTCTCCCTGGGATCTCACCTCTGAAGCCTGAGCCTCAGCTCCCAGGCCCCACCCGCCCAGGCTGGTGAGCAGACAAACCTCTCGGGCTGGTGAGTGCTGGTCGGCACCCATCCTCTGTGCGGGAGTCTCTCCGCTTTGCCCTCTGCACCCCTGTTGCTGTGCTCTCCTCCATGGCTCCGAAGCTTTCCCCCGCCCCCGCCACCCCCCGTCTCCACCAGTGAAGGGGCTTCCTAGTGTGTGGAAACTTTTCCTCCTTCACAGCTCCCTCCCAGAGGTGCAGGTCCCATCCCTATTTTTTTGTCTCTGTTTCTTGTTTTTTCTTTTGCCCTACCCAGGTACGTGGGGGAGTTTCTCGCCTTTTGGGAAGTCTGGGGTCTTCTGCCAGTGTTCAGTAGGTGTTCTGTAGGAGCTGTTCCACATGTAGGTGTATTTCTGATGTATTTGTGGGGAGGAAGGTGATCTCCACGTCTTACTCCTCCACCATCTTGAAGGTCTCCCCTCTTTTCTATTGCATGCTTTTTATGTTACGTTCAAGAAAGTTTTGCAAAACCCAATGTTACTAAGATTTTTTTCTATGCATTCCATTAGAAGTTTTATAGTTTTAGCTTTTAATTTAGGTGTATGATTCGTTTTGAGGTAATTTTTGTAATAGGGTGAGATGACGTTTATGGTATATATTTTGGCTTATGGCTCTCCAATTGTTCTAGTGCCATTGTCTGAAAAGATTATCTTTTTCCCCATTAAATTGCCTTGGCACTTTTGTTGAAAATAAGTTGACCATATATATATATAGATTTATTTCTGGAGTCTCTGTTCTGTTCCATTGATCTATTTGTCTATTTTTTTATGCGACTATCTTGATTACTTGATTACTGTAGCCTTATATTGATAGAATGAGTTGTGAAGTATTACCTTCTATATAATTTTCTGGAAGAATTTGTGTACAGTAGGTATTATTACTTTTTAAATACTTGAAAGACTTCACTAATGAAACCATCTGGGCTTGGAGTTTTCTTTTGGGGAAGGTTTTTAACTACAAATACAATTTTTAAAAATAGGTGTAGGGCTATTGAGGTTATCTATTTCATCTAAGTTTTGTGGCTTATTTAAGTGCATTTAATCTAAATTGTTTAATCTATTGGCATAGATTTGTTCATAATACATATCTTTTAATATTTGTAGAATATTTAGTGATGTCGCCTCTCATTTATGCTATGAGAATGTAAACACAACATCAAATTTAATATTGCTTTCCTTTTTTCTATTTTATTGATTTCTGTTTTTAGTCTTATTATTTCATTTTTTTCTGCATACTTTGGGTTTATGTTGCCCTTCTTTTTCTAGTTTCTTAAGGTGAAAGCTGAGATCATTGATTTGAGACCCCCTTTTTCAATATAGGTTTTAGTGCTATAAAATTTACTTCTAAGTACTGCTTTAGCTGTGTTCCATAAATTTTAATATGTGGTGTTTACATTTTTATTCATTTCAAAATACTTTCTAATTTCCCTTTTGATTTCTTCTTTGATCTGTGTGTCATTTAGAAGTGTTATTTCCTAATATTTACAGATTTTCAAGATATCTTTCTGTTATTGAATTACTAGTTCTTTTGTTGGTTGGCAAGTTCTATCAATGTAAACTAGGTAAAGTTGGTTGACAGTGCTGTCCATGTCTTCAATATCCTTACTGATTTTTTTGGTTTACGTGTTCTACCCTTAATTGAGGGAGAGAGATTTTGAGAACTCTGATTAAAATTCTTCCTGAAATTTTATTAGTTTTGCTTCCCTGTATTTTGAAGCTTTATTAGCTTTATTAGCTTTATACATGTTTAGGTCATTATGTCCTCCTACTGAGTTGACACCCTTATCACTGTATAAAAATCACTTTATCCATTGTAATATTCTTTGCTTTGAAATCTACTTTGTCTGATAGCCCTGCAGGTTTCTTTTTATTAGTGGTACTGTGGTATATATTTTCCATCCTTTCACTTTTAAAGTATTGTCTTCATTTAAAAGTGGATTTCTTGTAGCCAGCATGCAGTTGAGTCTTGCTTTTTTATCCAGTATGACAATCTCTCCCTTTTAATTTGGGTGTTAAATCTAAAGATAATTTTTATTATTTTTGCTTTGAATAGTCAATATTTTAAAGATATTTAAAAAATAAAAATAGTCTTTCGTATTTACCCACATATTTACCATTTTCAATGTACTTTATTTCTGTGTAGATTCAGATTTCCATTTGGCAAATTACCTTCTGCTTGAAGGACCGCTTTAATATTTCTTGTAGATTATGTCTGCTGGTGAGATGGTGATATTTCCATCACCTTTTATGTTTCTGAAAAATCTTTATTTTGCTAGGTATAGACTTTTAGATTAACTTTTTGTGGTTCAGTAATTTTAAAATATTGATCCATTGTCTTTTGGCTTGCATTGTTTTCAGAAAGAAGTCTGCCTTAATTTTAATTATGTTTCTCTGTGTATGATGTGTCATTCTCCTCTGGCTGCTTTTAAGATTTTCTCTTTTTACATTGGTTGTAAGCAACATGGTTACTATGTGCCTTAGTGTAGTTTTCATAATGTTTCCTGAGCTTGGGTTTTTTGAGATTCTTGAATCTGTAGGTTTATAGTTTTTTGTCACATCTGAAAAATTTTCAGCCATTATTACGTCAGAATTTTTTTCTTTAACTCCCATTCTTTGTGGAATCCAATTACATACATATTAGGCAGCTTGAAGTTGTTTTTCAGTTCTCTGATTCTGTTCACATTTTTTCATTTTTTTCCCTCCCTGTTCTGTTTCATTTTGCATTGTTTCTATTGATAAGCCTTCAAGTTCACTTGTCTTTGTCCTGCAGAGTCAAACCTGCTTTTAATTCCACCCCTATGATTTTTAATCCCAGACATTGTATTTTTTATCTCTAGAAGTTATAGTTGGGTCTTTATTGTATATTTGATATCTCTACTTAGTATGTTCAGTCTATTTTAGTTTCATGAACAAATAGGATACAACTAATAACTATTTTAATATCTTTGTCTACTGATTCTATCACCTGTGTCATTTCTGGGCAAATTTCAATTGATTGCTTTTTCTCTTCATAATGAGCGGTATTTTTCTGCTTCTTTGCATGACTGGTGATTTGTTATTAGATGCCAGAAATTGTGTGAATTTTACCTTGTTGAGTGCTGAATCTTTCAGTATTTCTATAAATATTTTTGGACGTTTTTTCTGGTGTGTAGTTAAGATACTTGGAAACAGTTTGATCCTTTCAATACTTGCTTTCAAGCACTGTCAGTTGGAACCAGTGCAGCCTATAGTGTAAGGCTAAGTATCTGCACTGCTGAGGCAATAATACTCTTCTGAGTATTCTGTCCAGTGCCCCTGGCATTGTGAAGTCTTACACTTTGATGATGGGAAATTGAATTATTACTGGATTTGTGTGAGCTCTGGGGATTGATTTCTCTGCTCCTTTTAGGTATATCTTTCCCTAACTTTGGTTAGTTTCCTCACACATGTGTGCTTATCAGTAATCGTGAGGGATTCTCTGCAGACCTCTGGAAGTTTATGTGCAGGTCTTTCTCCTCTGTTACTTTACCCTACCAACTCTATCCACCTGGGCCTCCCTAGGCTCCCAGTTTCGTCTTCTTAACTCAATGAGACCATTAGGATTTGCCTCTGTACACTGCAGTTGGTAATTTCTTTCTTGAGGCAGTAATCTGGGACAACTGTAGAGATGACCTCATTTGTTTTTCCTTTCTCAGGAATTACTTCTTCATTGCTTGATGTCCAGTTTCTGAAAACTGTTGTTTTTATGTATTTCATCCAGTTTTTTTTAGTTGTTTAACCCAAGAAGGGTACATCCAGTCCCTGTTAGTCCATCCTGGTCAGGAACAGAAATGTCTACATATGTGAAGAAAATATATGATATATATTAAACATACAGTATATTGAGTGCTTCACACATAGAAAGTATTCAATAATCAGTCACTATTGCTATTTCTCCACCTGCATTCTGTTCAATAATGAAGCTTTATTTTATATACCACCTTCCATATGAAGGCTTCCAGATGAATTATTACTCTTTATTCTTTGTACTCACATCACTTTTTTTTACATACTTTCATGATGACATGGATCTACATTATAAATTTTGGTTTACTTGTTTTTATTTTGTGGTAGATTGTAAGCTCTTAGACAAATAAGATCTATCTCGTTTATCTAACATTAGTTTCCAGCATATAGTAAATGCTTAGATCTTTGTTGCATAAATGAATAATCGAGAGTATCTCACACCTTTTATGAAATATTCAAGAGTAGAATTTTTGATTGGGAAGGAAAGAGAGATGGTTTAGTGGATGAGAACCTTTGAGCAGAATGAAAGTGGAGAGGAGTTCCAGAGAGCAGCATGAGAGCAAAAGGTGGTTGGTTGAGGTTCATAGTATATAATAATGATAATGATAATGACAATCATACTAGTAAATACTACTACTACTACTACTTCTAAAGTTATTGTGAAGGTGAGAGAGGATAGAGGAGTATAGAATGGAGACTAGGAAAGACATATTGTAGTATGTCAATGCAACCATTTTGTGATACCTTCATCACCTTGCTGGATATAGGTGGTAACGTTGGTAACATTTCATAAATGTGTATTGTGTGAATCAGTGTAATTTGAATTGTTGTAATAGAGGCTTTTAAACAAAGTGCTGAGAGAACACAGTATACTTTTTGGAGTATACTTGTGAACCTTGGAAGGAAGTGGTAGGGATGGATTAACTGAGAAGAAGCAGAAAGAAATTCTAGATAGTGGAGAATAGCATAAACACAAAAAGTACTATAGGTGATAAATAAGCATAATATAACAGAAAGAACAGATGGACCTTGGAGCTGGGTTCAGTAGGGCTTCAGTTTTATCTCTGTCACTGGTGTAACTCTGGAAAATTACCTAGCCTGTCTGAGACTCAATTCCCTCATCTATAAAATGGGCGTGGTTGTTGGGAAGATTATATGATGCATAGAGTAAATTTATTTTATGTTGCAGATAGTGGGTCCAATAACTATTAGTTTCTTCTTTTTAGACATTCTATATCTTCTGATGAGGAAAGAAAAATGCTTCAAGAAGGACTTTGTGACCCCTCATCACTTTGTATAAGAGCCCAGGTATAATATATAATTTATGAGTATAACTAATGTTCCCATTTATTTCCTATTTCCGTGGCAAATGAGGATTGCATTGCATTTTTGTGGTCTAATACTAAGACCTAAGTAATTTTAACACCCAGTTTCTTTACATCTTCTAGTTTTAACTTATGTTTATAACTATGAGGATTATTGGCTAAACTTTACATACAAATGAAACAATTTTACTACCACAATTCAATATTTTTCAGAAATGTTTCTATTTATAGGGAATATATCTACTGAATGAAAGATTGGAAAGATGAGTATCAGAAATCCTAAAATTTTTCAAGTCTGGATACTACTTGTATTCTTTTAAATTATTTGTTTTATGAATAAAATCAGTTTTGATATTAATTTACCATCATGGAAATCATATAATACAAGGTACAGAGTAAAGTTTAGAAACTTTTGACTTTTAAAAAGTAATCATACTTTAAATTTCCAATTGGTTTATAAAAAAACATTGTTCATGTGCACTTACAAAAATATTTTGGATACATGGAGATTTTAAAAGGAGTTCTAGCATAACTAAAACAGAGTAATCTTTTACTTTTTTCACTGAAGGAAAAATTCAGGACTCATCCAGTTAAGTAACTCTGTCCTTGGTTTAGAGAACTGAAAAATTTGCATAGTCAATAGAATAAAAATTGATAAGCCATAGCAGTTTTGGAGCCAATTTTCAGCACTGTTTTTGGTTCTTGAATACTTGCATTGACATATACAACTCATAGGTATAGTGCATAATGCTGCTGATCCTGCCAAGTGAAGAACCACCGTTAGTCATCTACCTAGTATCTCAACTGCTGGGTGCTGAGTTGGCAAGGATCTGGCATGTGGTAGCACCTGACTTCATCTGCTGTCTTCACTATAGACTGGTTCTTTGCATTTATGAATCTTAGACTGGCCTTGATGACAGTTTGCTTGGTTGAAAGTCACCTTATTTTAATTTAAGACGTGTTGCCTCCATGATACTTGTAAACATGTTGAGAGGCTGAGTTTTGATGAATCTCACAAAACTCCTCAACAGGGCATGAACTGAAACCAAGGAGCTGACAATATTAATAATTCAGCATTTGGCAGTATTGTGGATATTAATGCATTCATAGTTCATCTTGACAAACCTGGGCCCAATCACATGTGAAAATGAGCTTAGTCATCTAATATTAGTTTCTGGTGAGTATTTTTATACTTTTCTTTCTTTCAAACTATAGATGAAATGAAGAAAATATTAGTCACTTCTTAGAAATGCAAGGTTCATAGCCCACATGACTATGTGCTGTGAAATTTAAAAAAACGCTTTACAATAAATTACCATCTTGATCTAATGAAATAATGCATAAGAATTCTTATAGTGCATTATGGCTGATTTGTGATATTTTAAATTGCCCATTTATTCATAGTTTCAGAGTGAAGTACCTTTTTTGGTATTTCAGCTAAACATGTAACTCTTAACTTTAAATAACCAGTAAATTTACATAATCTATGCAGGTAAACTATATAAAGCATTTGTCATAAAATTTAAAACATGCTAATAATAATACATGTAATAGCTAAGTATATTCAGTATTTAGGACTTAAAAGTTATTTTACAAATATTGCTTTCGTGGGGAAATAAATGTATCTTTTTGTAATAAAATGCCACAGGAGTGACACAATTTTATTTAATTATTAGTAACTCCAGGACACACCTCTTAATATGTGGGGCCTAGAAATAATACGGCAATGACTGAAGTGGAAAGATCTTGCTCCTTAAAATTTGGTGGCTTGTTGAGCTGTCTGAATCATCTATGTCCTTCTCGCACATACCCCAATACATTTTATGATCACAAAAGAATTATTTTTAGATCTCTAAACTAGCCTCTTTCAGGCTAATATAACCACTTTGTTGTAAGATTTCTTCTTTTAAAGGGTATAAATGAAGAATTTAAATTTTCATGTGAAGAAAAAGGATATTATTTGGTCCTTGAAGTATTTGGGTCCATATTTCTACCTAGAAATCCTAACTATTATAGTCAAGTTGAACTGCAAGGGGAAAAAGCTTATAAATTAAGCTTTTTTTAAAAAAGGGCCATTTATTTATTTATTTTTATTTTATTTTTGGCTGCATTGGGTCTTTGTTGCTATCTGGTGAAACACTTTGACTTAAAACTGGAAGGAAATAAACAAATCGAATGGACACTATTTTGGATGCTTATAAGCTTTTAATAAATTTCAATATAGTCAGGCTTATGTCTCAATATTATATTTTCATTCACATCTTCAAATGGGCAATTATGTCCACATGATAAATATGTGGGGTTAATGATGATAATTTGCCACCTGTGTCATGAAGCAGCTCCTTTTCATCCTTATGTAAAAAATTCTGTAGTTTTCTTGGTAATTCTTTAGAGTGTAAAAAATCTGAATTAAAAGGAAAAAATTTTACACTATAAAAATCTCACTCTTGCCAAGAAATGAATTATACATAAGGTCTGAAAATAAGTAGAGTAGAAAAGAAGTAGAGATATATTTTAGACAGCAGATTGGATCCATTCAAAGAATTTGCAGGAATGCTTTCATTATGCTATGGTAGTAATAAATGGTATTGTGCCACAAACTTCGTAATAAAAATGGAATAGGTTTTAAACCAAAAGCTTGTTTGGTAACTTAGGCTCAATTTCTTGCCACTTCTGTATCCCTTGCAAAGGAGAATGCACTACATCTTTGTGAACAACCTGAATTTCTCTTGCCCTGGAAAACCATA
Organism: Delphinapterus leucas; assembly: GCF_059928025.1. NCBI lineage: Eukaryota > Metazoa > Chordata > Mammalia > Artiodactyla > Monodontidae > Delphinapterus > Delphinapterus leucas. The sequence continues at coordinate 39,188,415 of NC_143135.1, forward strand.
CAGTCCAACTTGGCTTTTGACACAGTCTAAACTACTCTGATTAGGTAAAGCTGATCTTAAGAGAAAAATTGGATACTCAGCAAACCCCAGCAGATATTTTGACACAATCTTGGAGCTGATAAGTCATCATAAATTTAAATATTACCTTTCCTAGTAGAAACCTCACTAATAAATGGTTTTGAATATTTTATGAATGACTGAGCACCCTACTTTGTTAATAAGTCCTCTGGAAAGCTATGACTTTTTGGGGATGGTTTTACTTTTGGAGGAAGGAGTGTTGAAGAGAAGGTACTGATGAGGTGTCATATAATTTTACAAGTTGCATAACTGCTTTTAACTACAAAACTATCTCTGATTATAATAACAATTGAGCTTGTAATTTTTTCTGAACAGCTGCTGCTACAGGGGGTCATTACCTTGGAGAGCTCGAAAATAATCGTACTCTTGGTACATGAGTTATGTAGTCTTGTGTTTTACAGCAAAGCACAAAGTTTAAAGCCTATAGAAGAATGTTATTTGAAAGCTGTCAAACCATGTTAAAAAAGACTGCATCGTCAAAAGGCCCTGGTGGCCACGATTCTGCATGTAGTCTTGTCTTATTCATTACAAAATGCATGTTTATAAAGTTCCACAGAGCATCCAATTCCCAGTTCACTTATATCAGCAAGACTTAACTTGCTCATTAATCTAAATTCTTTTGCAACTTTAATCTACATGTTTAATTAATCATAAAATGAGGCGGTAAGTAATTTCAGCAATGTGTGGCTTGTTATCAGATGCATTTAATCACTCTTCTGTGAGCTCATTTGGAAACACCTGAAGATGTCGAGTGCAGTCTGAATAAGCATAAATTATTCTTTGTCAGTGTACTTCACTCAACTAATAAGACATTAATTTAAAAGGCACTGTTTGTCATTTTCAGATCTTTACCAATATTTTTAGCTTAGCAATATAACTCTAATTGTATATATGATTCACAACTAGTGCCCGACATAGGAAAGGGTAAGAGTTTAATTCATTTTTCTTATTTACATGTAATTATGTCATGTAATCTTAGTTTTTAATGAGGATTAACCATCTTGTAAGTATTCATATGCTTTTGGAATAAGGTACTAATGAATTATAGTTGGAAAAATTATTTGTTGGTACAAAGGCTTGTGATTTCTTGTTGTTGCCTAGGTTAGGTCTGAAAAGACATGAGGTTTGGGAGAGTGTTTTGATTTGAGGATACAGGTATTTCATAGAGATTATATGATGCAGATGATAACCTTATAAAAATTCAAGTCAAACAGTTATATTCAGCTATCCCACATAATAACATATGTAATCCTTACATAGGATCAGGTAGCATAAGATAATGACAGTCCCATTTTTTTCCCTCTAGTGTCTTAAGAGTATTGCACAGTTGATGACAGCATTTTTAAAAAAAAGACGAGAAACAAGAACAACAATAAAAGCAAAAACACACTCATAGCTTCAGAGCAAAAAAAATTCGTGAGGGCTGAATGAGTTATATATCTCAATGCTGACATCGAGATATATTTTTATAGGAATAAAAATTGCATTTTATAGGATGTCATCACCTGTCCTCTTCATGCCATGAGAGCAGTGACACATGGTAAGAATAATTATCTCAGTGGAAACAAATTTATTTGCCGTGGAACATCCCTGTTTATCTTATGAACTTATCTCACTCATATGCTATCTATGGATTGTCAGCAGTGAGCCAGAGGGGATGATTCCCGAAAAGGGAATATTGGTTTGAGCTGAAATATAGCCATATTCTCCATTTTTATTTGATGTGCACATCTCCTGGGTTTCTTCCCTTTCTTCAGGGATCCTTTACACTTAGCTAACAGTTATTTATATGTCCATTTCTTGCCTTATGCCTCATCACTGTGTAAAAATCCTCCTTCCTGTTTTCCTTTCTAAGGGAAAACAAAATCCCAGGAAATCTCATTTGTACTGTTCAAGTCACATAGGCCATCGCAGCACATTGCAATGAAATGCCATTTACCCTTATTTCACTTAAGGCACTATAAATTGTTTTCTTAGAACCACTGATGAAAACTTCACATCTTCTTTAGAATCATTCTTGAGAAACAACATTTCATTTAAACTTAACTTTCTTGGTAAGAATACTTTTCTCATTCCTGTAAAATCTTAGTGAATAGACATATACAGTCTAATATGAAGGCTTGCTGTCAGTTTTTCTTGATAAGAAACCTCAAACTTCCCTAACTCCCCTTCCCTTGGCAAAACCTGAGATAATTTTTTCCAGACAGATTTATTTTCTAACTTGTTTTGGTGCAGAGAAAGAACACAGTGTTCCCCCCTCTCATCCCAACTGATGTGCAAGAGGCCTGCCCTATTGTCCTGTTAAGTTCCTCTACACGAATACAATGATTTATTTTATAAAATGCTATATATTAACTGTAGCTATTTGTCTATATTATGTACTTCAAGAGGAAAATGATAAATTCAGTTCCATGCAGCTCTTATACCCTCAGATGTTTGGATATATGCTGATGCAGATATATATATATATATATATATATATATATATATATGTATATTCACAATGTTACCCAAAACACACATACACTGACACTTTTGCCCAGTCACAAACAACAAGGACATACCACTTGAACATGCTTCTTTCATGGAGACCTCACAGTTGTTTAGAATGCACAGTACCCAGAATGAGGAACTGCTCCAGTGGGTGCAACTGAATGAGTGGATCTTCCATACCCAGCTGAACTGACAGAGATGGTTAGCAAGGCTCTGATTTTAATGCACAACTTCTGTGGCTGAAGGACAGCATGCTGGTAAAGAAAGTGATTACTGGTGGCAGAGAGGGGTGGGTGAAGAATGAGTTAGGAGCTTGTGCATTGTGGTGTCCACTAGCAGCGTGCTCAGGGGGAGGGTTTGGAAGTCCTGAGTCATCAAAGTCTTCAGCTGCAGTGGGACTTCAGGCTCAGCAGATGAATGAGAATGTCACAGTGCAGTTGGTTACAGGCAATGCTTCTGACTTCTTACTGCAAGTCTCAATATCTTATTTATGTTAAATGTAAGAGAGCAATGATGTATTCAGTTATGCTTTGTGCTACCTCAGGAGAAAGCCTAATATCTCCCTCTCTCCTTCCTCCCCCCAGTTTCTTAAACAAATGAAATTCCATTCTAATTTTTACTAAAAAATCCATGTGTTATTTCCTATAAACACTTACATAATTTATGCCCACCCATCTTTCCTTTGAATTCAGGTTTTGTCTATGAACATTGCTTGCTTTTTTATAGTAGGCTTGTTTTTCTTACTCATTTGAAATTGGCTTTTATTAGAAGATCATTTAGGCATATCAGTACAGTACATTTGGTGGCTTTATAAGCAGTTCTGCTGCTAGATGTTCAAAGCTCTGCTCAGATGACATTTTTATGGATCCACACAGCCTTGCTCATATATGAAAAGAAGGTATTGAGTTATACAGATGATTAAGTTATTTCTCTCAAATTTCTATGGGAATGGGTTGACTTGAAGTTGTGTTACTTTCCTAGTGCCCTCAGCTTAGAAACTTTGTGTATTTTTTTAGGCAGCACCTGCATCACTTATATTCAGGAGAACATAATAATACGTGCAGTTTTAGAAACTGTCTGTATTTTCCCCATTACCCCTAATTCATAGGATTGGCATGATTACAACTCTTGTTGTCATCATATTAACAATGTGTTATAGCCACTAATAATAATTTTTCATGCATACTTCCAAGTACTGTATTTGAAGATCCCAGACTTCATATATAGTAAATGAGGAAGTAATTTATAACTTTCACATTGAATTCTTGCTTTTTCAAATTTGTGCTTACCCTTTTGTAAAGCATATGACCTACTTAAAAAAGGCTAATAGTCAGTTACCTGTTTTTTAGTATTTTTAAATCTATATCACAAAAAGACTTCTTTGAAGTATACACAGGGATGTATTTGTAGGCAATTTCCAACTAACTAACAGGAGAAGTTCAGAAAGTTTGTTGTTTGGAATTTGGAATGGATATTTTTATAGAAAATATGTTATAGATGGTGATTTGATTACTTGTGCAACCTACTGAAACCCATTTAACCTTATAATATGGCTGAATTATACTATTGAGAGTACTGTAGTAGCTAACTACTGCCTGTTGAGTGGTTTTGGTATGAAATCTCATTTTGAAATCTAACCTCAATAACATTCCTTTGACCAATTTTTGATGGTGGGATTTGACATTTCCTACTTCCGCTCTGCCAGTGCACAATAGTGGAAATGAAACACTCCTTGAAATGGAATTTGGGAGGACTTCCTGTTGTCCCTAGCTATGGAAAGAAAGTAACTGGGTATTCTGGCTGAAGTAAGAGGGAATGGATGACCCTGGCATGAAGATGTATATCTGTTTACAAATAAAGGGCATCCTACTGGAGGTTTATATATTTTGAGAATGAAGAAAGAGCATTTCCTAATTTTACACTGATGAGCCAAAAGGGTGGAGAAGATCAATACTTCTGCCCATTCACTATGCTTTACAGTATATTCCAAGTATTTTCATTGTATATCTTCTACTTTCTCCCCCACCCCACTCCCATAAGTTTGGCTTTTGGTTTTTAAATGGTAGCACTGGTGATAGTAGTTCAGTTTCTAATATCAGAACAGTTTGGGAATGTATTATTAATTAGATTTATATAAGATGCAGTGATATATGCAGCTGAGGTTGACTCAAAATTAAATACAAGTGGCTCACCTTATCCGAGGATTCTGCATCCGCGGATTCAACCAACTGGAGATCGAAAATATTTGGAAAAAGAAATTCCAAAAAGTTCCCAAAAGCAAAACCTGAATTTGCCATGCACTGGCAACTGTTTACATAACATTACTGTTTAACTACATTATGTCCTTTGAGAGTATCCGAAGAAAGTCATATGAAAGTGCAAATAGGTAATGGAAAGTTTATTTGGTCACATGTAAAACATCGTCCTGAATCTCAGCAGTTGAATTATATTCACCCCTTTTACTTCAAATCTGGCAAACTGTATGTATTTTTTGATTGCCAAGGGGAAAGTATGAAAAAAGGAGAGTAGTGGGGAGAAAATGAGAGAAGTGGTATGTTAAAAGGCTCTAAAGATTTAAGTTGTCATAGAAAACAGTTTGATGAATTATGGGTAAAATAGAATTTAGTTTCCCAAAGAAATACATGGCTCAAAGTGTAGGGGGGAAGTGCTTGGCAATACAAGCCATGTATTTTTCTTAACCTGGGAAGTTTGAAAAAAAAAAAAAAGACACATTTGGCAAAGTGAAAACTCAGCTGACTTCATGCCTACTAAGTGAAGAATCTGATTCTTTATCATCCAAGCACATAGTTGGGTAACTCACAAACAGAGCTACCCAGTGTATAGGTTGCAATGGCAAGAAGCCAACAGTGAAATCAAATTCATAAGCACCCTATAGAAAACTCCTCAAATTACTGCTGTGCTGTTGCCAGCTGTATTGCCAGAGAACAAGAGCTGTACAGATTTCTATGGAATGACTGGGTTACTTAACACCGCTTGATTGGCTCTGTTCCTGCCCCTGTTCTCTTTGGCTGACAGCTGACCACCATACTGGTTTGGTTTGGAATAAGACTGAAGTGAACATAACCACTTATATGCACCTTCCTCTTGAACACTTCTCTCCCTTCCTGCCACCCAAAACCCACACATACCCTATATATCTTGCAAAAGGAGAGATAAATATTACTGAGTTTATTTAAGTAAAGTGTACTGGGTGGCACTATGCTGTCCAGTTATTCTACAGATCCATCAGATTTTTAGGAGAAGAGTTATTTCCTCGATCTTTTATTTGTAAGTGCCTGAATTTATTGAATGTGAAACATATCTTAAATCCTTTAATTTTACTAACTTTTTTTCATTTTACATCATTGCATGCTTCATGATCCTAGAGCTAGACTGGTTATCCAGAAGCCATATAATCTTACTCTCTTGCCCTTGGATAATCTCTGATAGGTAGCTACTTCTGTCTATAGTATTTCAAATAAGGAGATATCACAAGATACCCAGAAGGGCACTAGATGGCTTCAATTGCTACACTGCATGAATTAGAGAAAGCTTTGAATGAGCAAGGTGGTTGGTTGGCCCTTTTCCTGTTATACAAAAGCTCATGGATTCACATGTCCTAGTTTCCATTAAGTTAGCAGGCTTTTAAACTTTTTTGACTGTGATTCAGAGTAAGAAGTAAATTTCTGATCTGACCCAGTATGCAATCTAATATAACCAAAGTAAAAAGTTTACATGAACAATACTTATCCTTAATATGTGCAATGTGTTTTATTTTCTCTTTTCTTCCCTATCCTTGCCTCTTTTTCTTTGCTTCCTCTCTCCTCAGTTCCCTTCTCTCCTTTTGAATAAAAAATGCTGATTCATACTCAGAAAATTGACTTTATCACTCATTCAATCCATAGTTTGAAAATATTGCATTAAAGTAAGCACTTTTAAAAAAAGTCTTGATCTGTATGTTCTTTGGTCTAAGATTTTTTTTTTTTAATTGAAGCATAGTTGATGTACAGGTCTACCGTTGTAGACCTGCGTCTTCACCTGAGTCTCCTACACAAGATACTAATTCCATTGCCTGTTTATCATTAGAAAGGTAAATTTTGTACTCCGCTAGTGGCATATATAGCCTGTTAATAACACCATGTTCTAAGTGCTTAATTGTGCCAGATGTTGTGTTAATGCTTTATATATATTTGTCATGAGAATTTTATTATTTAATCATCCTTATTACCCTGTGAGGTAGAAACTGTTATTACACCCATTTTTATAGTTGATGAAATTGAGACTCAGAGTGTTCTGTCAACTTTCTTGAGTAACAGAATGATAGAGGTTGATTTCAAAATTGAGATTGTTTGTCTTCATGACCATGCTTTTTCCCTCAACTCTAATACGTTCTTAATTTTAGCTCTAAAAAAAGTTAAGTACTTTTGTGAAGAGTATATATATATCATAAAGAAAAGCAGACTTGTGATGATGGTCACCACATAGTTTTAATAATGTAAATTGAAACTTCTTGATAAAATAATTTTCACTCTGTAAAGAAAAATAGAAAGGACAGAAGAAAGAAAAAAAGCGCACCTCTCCAGAGCCATGGATATAAAAACTTGCTGTTCTATTTAAATCTTATATAATTGAATCTTGTAAAAGTCTTCTTTTTAAGGAAAAAAGAAATAGATATACATGGAATTACATCTTATGCTACAGGCCAGGATATTTTAGCAAGCCAGAGGAACTCAAACACGAATGAAGAGTGGAATTTTCCTTTCGTTTTCTATAATAAATAACTATGTTTGTTGGACAGAAAAACGGAGGAAAAAATGACCATCATGCCTGGTTTTGAAGAAAAACGTGTTTATATGTGTAATACATTGGATAAATTGTTTGGGATCACTTTGACTATGCAGAAATGTGACCATTGAAATTCTTAAGCAAGGTGTGGGGCTATCGGTTCCATGAAACTAATTAAGTCAAATAAGAATTAGTATTTTTGAGGACAATTGACTTACCTCATTTTTTTCAATCTCTGTGAAAGGGGAAATATTTTAGAAAAAAAATAGTGGGTACATTTGGTTTTTATGACCTTTTCTTCCCTGTCCCCAACCCCTGCCACATTCCTAGGTTTAGTACTAGACAGTTTCCCTCTTTCCTCCATTCTCTCTTTCTCTTCTCTGCTATCTTCCTTCTCTTCTCCTCTCCTGTGACTTTCCTCTCTGTCCCTGCTACCCTCCTCTCTACCTTCTCATCTCCTCTGCCCCTTCTTTCATTTTTCATTCTTACATACAATCCTTATAATCTCCATTATCAACTTCATTCTCTTAGATTTGTGAATCTTCTAGGTAAGGTGCAAATGGACCTTGTTTCTGTTTATTAAATTGGTAATCTAGAAAAATAACATCCTTTCTACCTACTTGCATCTCTCTCTTTCTCCCATAAACCAAACATACACTTTCAGAAGAAATCTTTTGTCTTATTTTTGGAAACTGTTGAAATGTTGCTTCCTACTTCATATCTTCTTGGGAGTAAGATGTGTCTATGGTCATTGTATGATCATTAAAGAGAAAAATCAAAGATTCCATACTAAAAATTGGCATTGACCCAGATACTTCTGCCGCACTAACTAAAAATGAACCTTTGCAGACACACTTTTATACAAGGAGATGGACTTGTTCGATATGTAATTGCTATGTGATGCTATCCCAGAGGAGAATTTGAAAGCAGGCAGGTGTGCTAGATCTAAGCCTCATTGAACTCGAGGTCAGGAATCTAAAACTAGCCTCCTCAAGGGTACTCAGACAAAGTGGAATAAGAGGAACTTGGATTCAAAGATACTACAACAAAAACATTCTTTGAAGTCCAGAGGAAGTTAAGAAGGAGTACTTTCAGTGATGGTAGAGTGTAATAAGAGCATGATCGGTAATAGATACATGATTGAGATATGTTGATAAAACTCTAAAATACTGCTGTGAGTAGACAGATTTGGTTTGTGAATAAAGATATAAAAACACTCACAGACACGGGCTGCAACTGTGTTGGGCAAACACACAAATATACAAATCATGGGGTAATTTTGAGTGTGTTGGTAGAGTGAGATGCAGAACAAGAAGTAAAGCATATATATATTCAGATAAGATCTGAGACAAAGGAGAGCAACAATTCCCTATTAGTTGGGTCAGAATTTTCAGAGTTGGTGGATTGTATGTTACAGTTTCTCTGATTTATTGAATCTAAAGTAATAGGTAAAATGTTACTCTTGTCTTGTTTATATATTTTAACTTGAATCTTTAGGTAGAATCCAAGCTTATATATCTTTAGACATGGATTCTATTCTTGATTCAAGATTCTTCTGGACCTTAGGATCATGTAAATGCTGTCAAGATATCACCTCCCTAAAGCACCACTGTTCAAGTATCTTTTAAATTAGCTAAAATAAATGGATTTTTTTTTTTTTTTTTTTTGCGGTACGCGGGCCTCTCACTGTTGTGGCCTCTCCCGTTGCGGAGCACAGGCTCCGGACGCGCAGGCTCAGCGGCCATGGCTCACGGGCCCATGCGCTCCGCGGCATGTGGTATCCTCCTGGACCGGGACACGAACCTGTGTCCCCTGCATCGGCAGGTGGACTCTCAACCACTGCGCCACCAGGGAAGCCCGGCATCAACTATTTTTAACATGTTCATTTAATTTGACTCTTGGGAAAGGGATCTTTTGAGGCAAAGGGTCTTTGATGACAAAAGATATCCTAAAATCCTAAAGTTTCTACTTCTTGCTGTCCCACTCCAAGTTTCATTAGATAATAATTACCAATTTTTAAACAAAATACTAAAAAAAAGATGAAGTTGCATGTTTAAAAATATAGAGGAGCTATCTTTTTTGTAACTTAAAAAATTTGTGGAGATTTCATCAAGCATCTAGCACTGTGGTTGATTTATAACAGATGCTCAATAAATATTATTGAAATGAAATGTGGAAATAAATATGTGCATTTTCATTTATTCATTCTTTGTTTAATCAACAGACATTTACTGAGGGCTTACTATGTCCCAGATAGATATGTTTGAGATTTAAATGTGAATACCATACTAAAGCCCAGCCGTTAAGTAGCTTAAAAATCTAATGGAGAGACAGGTAAAAAGAGAAATTATAATAACATATTAGATTTAGAATTGAGATATAAATGAAATAAGATACACAAAAATTTGAAATTTGCCAGGGAGAGTTGGGGGAAGGCTTCTTTGAGTAGGCTAACATTTGAGCTGCTTCTTAAAGGCATAATAGTGAGTTACTTAGAGGGGATGTGGAGATAGAAAGAATATTCTAAGCTGAGGGCATAGCATTTGTAAAAGCACCTAGACGTTGAAAGGGCCTGATATATTTTAATAATTGTAAGAGTTCAATATCATTGCCACATTTGGGGCAGAAGGGATAGGGAGAGGGATTAGGTTGAAAATAAGAGTTTTTGGTGACGCAGTTGATTATTTCCTGATATAACCTGGAAAATGTTTTATTTCAACTAATTAATTTCAGTAAGATGGGCATTTTTCTAGGAAGTTACCCATTTTATTAGAATCTCCATGATATACCTTTTAGTGCCTTTTATATAGCAAAGGAGATGTTAAGCTATTAAAGTGATGAAGTTGTGCAGAGTGTGATATGATACAAAAGCAGTTTGGAATGATGTACTGAAAAAATTGCTAGTCACCTTTCCTTAAGGTAGTCCTTTTTGAGTTGCTTTTGGAACTTACCTATACTTTATCAGCCAGTTAATTTGCTAGACAACTTATAGGTCAGTCAAATAGTTCTAAATCCTAAGAAGTAAAAGCACTGAGTGGTAACATAAATACACTTTATTTATGGTTAATAGTTTTTATTTCTATTTTTAAGAGAAAATATGCAAAACATGTGAATGCGTATCATCTCTCTAGCTTCAGGAAAATGTTAGCTGGGTATATTTTTGTTTTCCTCATTTCTGTGAGCTACTTATGATGTACACTTTTATGACTTTATTCTAGATGTGGGTTTCATTTTCACATAAGGAGAAGGTCAGGCTTTACAATGTTTGTCATTAAAAAATATTTTTTTTTCTTCCAGAGAAACATCTCAGAGGTTCCAGGCTTCGTTTTAGAGAAATTATAGTTCTTTTAACTTTAAATTGCTTCGGTAGGTCACAGCCAGATTTTAGAGAGCATGATGTGCTTTACAAGTTGAAAAGTTTTCCACCAAGTAATAGCAGCAGTGAAAATTGTCAGAGAAACAACTAATTAATCTCTGCTCCTTTACAGCTGTTTAATGCAATGCATAACTAAAAGTCCTGTTAAATTAATTAATGATTTCAATTACGAACTTTTCTCCAAAATGTTATGATTCGTATCAGGCTGATAATGCAGTGACCTGGGAGTGTGAAATCTGTGTTATGAAGAGAGTCGCCAGTTAATTGATTCACAAATTATTTAAAGTTTGTTGCACTCAAGGGAGTGCTCAGTTTCATGACAGTCATTTCTTAAAGTGTACAAACTCCTTTTTCACCTTAAGAATGTCTGCAGTTATTAAGCACGATAAAATGCCAACATGTTTCCGGGCCTATGAGTAATCTTAACATTTATGATTTAGAATCTGTAGGTGAATATGTGGAGATTAAATCTATGTTGGAAGGAGAGAAAAGTTAGCTAAATTATCAATGACTCTTGTGGCAGTGTTTTCATTGTTTTTGATTTAGTAATTTTAAATAGTTTTCTAAACATCACTCCATAATTTTTCTTTTTGCATTTGCTATACATGGAGCATATTTTATGTTGAAAGACAATATAGTTATTATTTTAAAGAAATTTTGAATGGGTAAATAACACAGTATAAATTGTTTTGATGATTGGTGTCTAAAGCATTTGGATTTCTGATAGGTCTAAAATGCCAGCCTTAAATGTTAGAGAAGGTGCTGACTTCTCAATGCAAGAAAATAAATTTCTATAGGCCACCTTGAGTCTTTTTTATAGCATACAGGAAAAAATTAAGAGAGTCATATGTACTTCCTTCTAGTCTGGTTATTTTACCCATAACTTAAATAACAAATAAAAGTGTACATATGTTCAAGGAGAAGGGAGGGAATCAATAATATCATTAATATTTTATAGTACATTTATTAAAGTTTTATTAATGTTTGTATACTGGGCTTAGGCTGATTTCAGAGTGGAAGATATGGCCATAGTGAGAATCTTTTCTTGACTGCCCATGGTGAGCTGAGGTAGAAGCGGGAGAGAGGTGGTACTTGAGGAAAGATTCTTAAGCAGGAGCAGTAGGTAGCAGAGAGGTCTCTGGCCATGAGTAGTGGCTCTATTATTAGTGGGCTCTATAATCCTTTCTGTTCCATACACATATTTGGGCTTAATGAATAGCTAAAAAGTCTAGTGCTTTTAGAGTGAACAATATCCTTAGCAGTTTCACTCCAATTTGATAGGCAGTGTAAGAAAGACATTTTTAATTTAATATGAAAAACAAAGTTTTCTTTAGAGAAATTTGCCTCTCAGCTCTGAATTGGTAGCTGTATTTACAGTATGGAGCAGGAAGCTTGTATTTTGGACAATGTTTGTAAATTTTACTTATCCTGGTGACTCTTCTGTTTTACTTTTCTCATTTTTTCTGCCCAAGAAAATTACCTAAAGAAAAGACAAATAGAGAAACAGTATTATTAAAAATAAGTTTATCTCCGTTAAACTTGCTGCAGGGCAAAAAGAAATGGACTTGAAAGGGAAGTAAATTTATACTAATTTTTGCATTGTAAGAAATGTACTATTTCAGACATTGACTGACTGCTTCTGTTTTCTAAAATTAAGGAGCCTATAATCTCAGCACCATTAACAAGTGCTGTCATTCAGATACACAGTGTCTGGCTGATTTAAATAAAATGAAATGAAGATAGTTGTTTCTGGTCCCTTGGCTTCACTCATTGCCATAAACATATGCTCTGCGTCCCGCTTCTTTCCATCTTATTTATGACTTTAATTTGTTGTGTGGGCTGCGCTAGAAATTAAATTTAATATAATTCTCCAAGGGACCCTGTCATATAATAACATGGTAATTTCTGTGTATCCTTTTGAAAAATGAGGAAATTAATTCTTCCTGACATGTTCTAATTATTCCAGTGTGAACGGCAAATCCGTTTTTCCTAGCCCCTGAAGTGTTATAGGCAAGTGGCTGGTGTTCAAAGCTGGGGTGCTAATGCTGACCAGCAGTGCGTTTAATTTGAAACATGAGCAGACACCTTTCAACACACCTTTGTAATATTGGAGTACTTTACAGAAATTAATTCACTACTTATTTGGCAGCTTAGCCTTGGGGTTATGTTTTTTTATTCATCAATACTATAGTCATGTTAACATAATGTTTCCTGTTTCCTTCAGTGCTTGGTGTCTGTGTGTGGAACTTAAAGTGTGCCATGGATAGTTCAACTGTATGAATGAAAGAGAATCCACACACTTCAGAAATACCAGTTTGTGTTTACACTTCATAGACAAGTGTAGTAAAGTCTTGAATGTTAACTTAATTATAGCCTGTGGTTAGCAGCTTTAACTGAAATTACATAGTGTAGGAATTATTGGGACAATCTTGCTGTGAAAAGACTACTATACACTCTGCTAGTCTGCTGTAAATTTCAGTTGTGAAAATTCAACTTATAATATGGGGAATGATAGCATGAAAAGTCAGTTTGTGAATAAAATTTATGGAATAGGAATCTCAAATTCTGAACTCTGCCTGGAAGGAAGTAGCTATACCTTGATAAATAAAGGATTAAAGCCATTTTTTGGTACTGTTGGCCATGAGAGGTGTGTGACTTACTTATTTGGATCATTTGGACTTATTCATAGAGGGTCTATGTAGTATTTTTTAGAGGAATAACAAAAAAGAACTTTCTGATACTTGGTCCTTTATCTGTAATCTTTATTGTAAAACTAGCTATCATTTCTCTAATCAGGGTCAATCATTTGTGTCAGCCCTGATACTGTTCCTTTGTTTCAGTAAGCCGTTGATAAATGCCATTATATATTGGACATTTATTGTTATAATTAACAAGAAAAATGAATGCGTGAGATCCTACTTAAAATAGAGGATAGAAATACAATTAAACTTAAATAAAAGAAGTAGAATTGTGTTTGGAGTGGCTGTAATCAAGGCTCTGTGTTTATTTTTGTATCTATTACATTCTCTTTAAATTTTAACTTACATAAGAGAAATGGGAATGGTAGTAAATAATTATTATGATAAATAGCACTAATAATACCCATATGTTTTGCTGACCATTCAGCTGCTAGATAGAATTTTATTCTTTCCATCAGTCTACTGGGGCTGCTGTCAGATTTAGATTATGGACAGGAATGAACATACTTAAGACTTCTCTGTCTTAGCTTTTCGTTATACTAGACTAATGGAAAAAGTGGGCTTCTTTTCGCTGGAAACTGGGGAGAAAAGACTCAGTTGTTCTAGCTTAGACCGTAGACTATACAGGTTGCTAAAGATGACTCCAATTTCTGCCTTTATCATCCTGTGGTATTCTCCCTGTGTCTCTGTGTCTTCACATGTCTGTCTACTTGTAAGGACACCAATTATATCTGATTAGGAGCCCACTCTACTCCAGTATGAACTCATCTTCATTTAATTAATTTTTATCTGTAACTATGGTCAAATAAAGTTGCATTCTGAGGTACTGGGGGTGAGGACTTCATATCTTTTTTTTGGGGGGGGCACAATTCAACCCAACAGTAGGTATTTATGGATTACTTTATCTTTTAAACCTAATACAGCTCTGAGGTACTTTTTAAGCACGTTTCTCCTACTATAGTATTATTCATTCACTAATTTTGCAAATGAAACGTTGATAACTTGGAGTCTTTGGTATATCAAACTAACATTTGTCATGCTGTGTCTAGTTGAGGCCTGTCACCTACTTTGCTCACTTAGTCTCCCAATGCAAGCAATGTGCTCCATGTGCTATTATTATGTTAATTCAAGAAATATTTGTTGAGTACCTTCAGTAGCCTAGAACCGTGATAGGGGCTGTGGGGCACAGCGTGCTAACTAGTGTGCTGTGCAGAGTTTGTGCTTTGGGTTACAAATGTTTCAAGCTATGTATTCCTCTAGGCTTTAGGGTGTCAACAGAGTCTGCAGTGCCTGGAGCATGGGCCAAGGACCTCTAGCCACCATTATCCTTCAGAGCTTCCTCCAGCATGCCATACAGATATTAATATTTTATCTGTGTGCTATGGAGTATAAAAGATGGGGAGCACTTCTGGGTTTACAGAGAAGCATAAATTGTCCCTGCATCAAGGAGATGATAATCTGGCTGGAAACTAAGGTCAATATATGAATGATTTAGAATGGAAGCCAGTGTGTGACAAATGCCCAACATGAGATCAAAGGAGACTTTAAGGGATAGGTTGAATTTGATGTGGGCTATGAAGTCTTGGTAAGTTTTTTATAAGGGATGACTAAACATTTTAGGTGGGAAGTAAGGCATGACTAGACTTACGGGAATGCAGAACAGAAATACAAGGTATTTTCACGAGTGTAGAGTAGGGCATTGTTTTTAAGAGAAGAGATTTTATATAGGAAAGTTATGAAAGACTTAGAAAGATGGCTTGAGGTCATCTACTGCAAATGGCTTAAGGACTGGGATTATGTCTCAAATATTTTTGGTCACCTATAATGCCTAGGGAAGTGCTTGCATGTATTAAGTGTGCCGTAAAAGAATTTTGATTGGCTGATTGAAACTTTAAAACTGGGGAATGGTAAAATCAAAAAAGGAAGGCAAAAATAGCATATTTTAATTTAACTCTAATATGATTAGTGGTTATTTCAATGATCCAGAGGTTGCTTATTAACTGTTGTTTTCATAGTTATTTTAAATATTTTATGGTTCTCTTTCTTATTGTGTGCCTTTGGCTTGTTTAGTTTCGTAATAACAAAAGCTGAATAATCAATAGATCTTGAACTAGTCTGACAACTAAATTATTTTATTGAGGTATGAGGGAAGAGAACAATGACAAATGTTTTAAAAGACTTTTTTTTGTTTGTTTTTCTTGCAGTGGAGGCTGGGTGGACTCACTGACAACTAAAATGCTAACAAAAATGCTAATTATTTCACCTTTTCAACACCAAATTTCTTCATCATTAAAATGAAGGTGTTGAAAAAGATTTCCTGCTTGGGCCCTTCTATATCTAAAATGCTATGATTCTACAACTAATAGACTGTATTGTTACATAGTTCATATTCTTAAAGGGAAAATTGCATACAGATATTATGCTTTGGCTGTTAGCCTACAAGTTGGTATTTTATGTGTATATCATTATATAAAGACAATTTAAAGATAATTTGGAATTTGCAAAATATATAAAAGCAATCAATTAAAAAAGTGTAAAGCGGGCTTCTAAGTTTAACTTTTCAGTTCTTAAAGCCATAACCCTCTTCAGAAGAAATTAAATTTGATTACATTTAAAATCATGTGATTTTAACAGAAATAAATATTTATACAAATTATTTGTACTCTGCACCATTATTGGTATTCATATGTCTTCATTTTTAATCAATAGTTATTTTTTTTCCTATTTCAATAGAACACTGAAGAAATAATTCTTGTAATTTCATCAGCTGTGCGGATGAATTCTCAATAATAACTTTAAGTTTCAACTATGATGAATACTGTTTTTTATCTTACATACTGGACAGCGGGGCTCTATAATAGTTATATACTTATGGAAGCTGGTTCAAAAGTGTAAGTTAGATTGTTATTGTCTAATGTTTAATGTAATATCTAATATAACCTGAACACTAAAAAGCACCCAGGTAAGATGTAAATGAAACTTTAAACATTTGTGGCTACTGCTTTTTCTGTGACTAATTTTTATACATTAAACTACAGTACTTTTCTTTCAAGTATTTTTAATGTTTACTTTATATAGACTATATATAAATATAATCTGGCACCTCAGGCAAATATTTGATGTAGTTTTCTATTAACTCACTCACTCACAAAACATTTCTTGAGTACTTGCTTATGAACCAAGTGCTCTGCTAAATGCTAGGGATACATATCTAAACAGGAAAGACTTCTTTATGTCAAAAAGCTTCATAGGTTAGAGGGGGAGATGAGATAGGTACATAAACAATTATATTACAATACAATAGGCAATGATAAAGGTTTATATAAAGTACTATGAGCAAACAGAAGAAATTAATTTTACAAGAAGAGATGCAAAGGAAATTTCTTATCAAAGAGGTGACTTATAGTCATGTATTGATAGAAAAGTAGGAATTCAAAGAAAGTAAGCCCCATAATGGCTAAATCTTTGTCTTGCTCACTATTCTATCTCTTGTGCCTAGAACAATGCCAGACACAAAATGAGCATTTTAATAATTATTTTTGAATGTTGAATCAATCTGGGGGGATAAGATTTAAAAAGGACATTCCTAGAAGCAGGACCAACATGGGCAAAAGCATAAAGACATGGAAGGTCATGGCATATGTGAAGACTTATGATGTAGTTTATTATGGCTGGAATGAGGGGGTATGAAGAGGACGTGCTAATATCCAGTGACTAAGAGCATGTACTTTGGAGTCAAACAGACCAGAATTTGAATCTTGGCTACATCTTTTGTGACTTTTATGAACATGGGTAAAATGCTAAGCCTCAGTTTTCCTACTTTAAAATATAACTAATAGTATTTATTTATAATGTTACCACACAAATTGCCTGGCAATAGTGCCTGGCAAATGGAAAGCATCAAATAAGTTATTAAACCATTATTACTTTTTTGGGGAAGTGGTAGGTCTGAAGACTGAAAGGACATATATGGTGAAAATCTTGACTTTGTTTCATATTAAGGGGTTTAGACTATCCTGTAGGTGATTGGGACTTATTAAATTTTAGTTTGCAATTGAACTTTAGCCACAACATATATACAAGGCACTTTGGATGAGGGCATTTAATAGCTTATAAACTTTACTTTATCCTTTTCAAAATATTCTGTTACTGTTATGCAATTTCAACATTTTCCATCCTGCTCATATTGCTCAATGATTTGATGCTTACTCCAAATGGGGAATAGACAGCATAAATTTATTAACTTGGTTAAGCAAAATGACTTTTCTTAAGTCTCCTGAGGTTAGGAGGTGGGTGAAATAGCACATAACAAGAAACCAAAAATTTAAAAAAATATAATAAAATAATTCAATTGGATAGATGTTATATATTTATAGAACTAATATAGCAATGACTCAAAATATAACTAGAAGTGGCAAGTGGATGATCCATTGGTTGACAGTTGAAAGTTTATTTCATTTTTATGTCATGTTCCAAGTCAGGCTGACCCAATAAAGTCTTTTAATATACCATAAGTTCTAGAGTTCATCCCTATGTCAAAACCTTCTTGTGTGATGTCTTACATATCATATATTCACAATTATATTTACTGTTCAGTGTTATAATTTGTATTTCAGTTGATATAATCAGTGTTCACACTTTTAAAAACTGTCTTGAAGGGCAAGCAGAGTGGAAAAATAATGAGTGGATATGTTTTGTTAATGAAAAAAAGCTATTTGCTATTGTTAACATTTTCAGGGTGGAAGAGGGCAAGAATATCACCTCTCTCTTATTTCAAATGAAATGAATACTGCTAGTCTGAAAATTTTAATTAGTCTAGCTTTGGCAGAGCAACCTATCTCAAAGAGGTTTCTATAGGGAGAGAATGATTATTTTTAAAGGCCTTGACGTGTCATTTTTGAATCCTGAAGCAGAAATCATGTAGTCCTATAAGCCTTATAATATTACATTATAGCTGGCCATATGGCAGGCCCTCACAAAATACCTATTGAATAAATGGTTTCAATATTTGAATTACGGATGTAAAGTGAAATGTACTGGGCTCTAGAATTCATGGGAGAAGAGTAGTCTGTTAAGAATGGGTAGAAAATAGCTACTACTGAGGCTTTCTAGATCAGTATTTCTCTAAGTATGATTTGAGCACCATTAACTGGATTAACTAACTGGATAAATAACTAGATTAACAATGCAGTTTCTTGATGCCCTTCCCCAAACTGTTGAATTAGAATCTCTAGAAGCCCAGGTATCTTCATTTAAACAAATTCTGGAGAGGATTCTAATCACTGCAAAGATTGAGGACCACTGTACTAGAAAAATAACTTGGTAAAAAGCTGAGATTTTAAAAAAGATAAGGCAAGTATAAAACTAGATTTCTGATTAAGGCAGTTTGTATTACGAGTACATCTAAAATAACTCTGATATTAAAGACTGAACTTTTAAATTCATTTGTTTTAAATTTAAAACTCTTCAGAGTAACAACATGTAAACAGCTAATTTGTACATTATTTCAGTTTGATTTATAAATTACTTTTGTGTCCTTTGGCTTAAAGTGAGAAAATTCCATAAATCTACTTTTGACTATAGTTAACTTGGCATATGCTTTTGAGTTAAAAACTGGAGTTCTGAACTCTTTTAAAGAACTTTTAAAATGGTACTGATGCCTTTTCATTGTTCCTGAGTCACTGGGTGGAGCCCGAATATTTGTCATAAATGATGTTGTGCTAATTAAATATTGTTATTCATCTCTACCAATCAACTGCAGATAACTGTATTTGTGACTTGGTAGGAGTGGAGGGATGGAAAATGAAGGAGGTGACATGAAACTCTATGAAATGAGTGCCAGTTGAATACAGCAAAAGTATTATTAATAAGATTTGGTGGTAATTATTTTGCCAGGGGACTTCTGGGGAAAATCCCTAAACAGCACTATTTCCTTGTTTCTGAATATAATATGGTTTTATTTTCCCTCCTTTTTATGATCCCACACCTTATTTCTTATAGAGAACTTAATGGTTACTAGAATGTAGGAAATGCTTGATACTAACTGGGGAGGACCATTTATATTTTTAAGAGGAAAAAATATGGAATGCCTTATATAACTCAGCAGACTGTAAGAAATTGGGAGTTATCTATGATGAATACTTCACATGAAATCTGAGCCATAGTGAGCCAAGTAAAACACTAGGAATTTAGTAATTTTAAGTCAACAATAATAACTAACATTAATATGCTTCCTAGTGAAAAATGTGCATTCTTTTTTATAATCTCTTGTTCCATTTTGCTCTTCTTCATGTTTTCTTCATCTAATTTATAAATTTGAATATTTGCACTTTTTTTTTTTACCTTTTATCTTCTTTTTTTAACTATAGTTTAGAATAAAATTCCAAAAGGGCATTGGGATTTTGCCTAGTTATTATGAGATGACTTGAACTTTTATTTAAAAAATTTTCCAGCTGTATAAATTGCTTATTTTAGAAATCTGTCTGGTTTGATTTATGGCAATTATCAACATCAATGTAGTGTCTATTATGTGCCGGTTACTGTTGGAGAAAATGAAGATGTAACAGTGAATAAAACAAAATCCCTCCTCTTATTAAGTTTATATTCTAGTGGTATTGGTGGGGAATATACTCCAAAGTAAAAATAAGCAAATAATATGTAGTATGTCAGAAGGTGATAAACGCTATGAAGAGACATCAGACAGGATAAGAAGATAGGGAGTGCTGAGGTGGGGAATTTGCTGTTTTATCATGTAAAATACTATAAGGCTTCATAGATAAGGTGATCAGAAGTAAGTGAAGGAGAAAATAATGCAGATATATAGGAGAAGAGAATTCTATGAAGTGAGAACTTGTGTCCTGATTTAGAGGAGTAAACTTGATGAATTCAAGGAATAGTAGTAAGGAGGCCAGTGTAGCTGTCTGGTGTGATTGATGAGATGGTGAAGGATTTAAGTCACTGCAAAGGCTTTGTTTTTACCCTGAGGAAGATGGGAAACCGTTGGAGGTTTCTCAGCCAAAAAGTGATATAATCTGACTTTCATTTTAAAAGATTTTAATCTGGCTGCTGTGTTGAGTATAGACTATATCAGGGAGACTAGTTAGGAGGTGTTTGCAGTAATCCAAGTAAAAGATGATGGCATCTTGGATGAATGAATGAACAACTAAATAAACAGTGATTGTATGTGATTCTGAACAAATGTAGTTAAAATTGACCTAGTTAGGTAAGTTTTCCCTGAAGAAGATTGAGCTACGATTTTTTTTTTAATTCAGTTTTTTTTGGCTGCATTGGGTCTTCGTTGCTGTGCACGGGCTTTCTCTAGTTGCAGCGAGTGGGGGCTACTCTTTGTTGTGGTGCGCAGGCTTCTCATAGCAGTGGCTTCTGTTGTTGCAGAGCATGGGCTCTAGGTGCGTGGGCTTCAGTAGTGGCAGAATGCGGGCTCAGTAGCTGCAGCATGCGGGCCCTAGAGTGCGCGGGCTTCAGTAGTTGTGGTGCATGGGCTCAGTAGTTGCAGCATGTGGGCTCTCGGGTGTACCGGCTTCAGTAGTTGTGGCACGTGGGCTCAGTAGTCATGGCTCGCGGGCTCCAGAGTGCAGGAGTGCAGGCTCAGTAGTTGCGGCACACAGGCTTAGTTGCTCCGTGGCATGTGGGATCTTCCTGGACCAGGGATCGAACCTGTGGCCCCTGCACTGGCAGGTGGATTCTTAACCACTGAGCCACCAGAGAAGTCCCTGAGCTAAGATTTTAAAGAATAATAGATAATGATAAAATAAAAGGGATGGACAGCAAAGGAAGCCATAAACCAAACAAAAGACAACTTACAGAATGGGAGAACATATTTGCAAACAATGCAACTGACAAGGGATTAATCTCCAAAATATACAAACAGCTCATACAGCTGGATATCAAAAAACCAAATAAACCCAATCAAAAAATGGGCAGAAGATCTAAATAGACATTTCTCCAAAGAAGACATACAGATAGCCAAAAGGCACATGAAAATGCTCAACATTGCTGATTATTAGAGAAATGCAAATCAAAACTGCAATGAGGTATCACCTCACACCAGTCAGAATGGCCAACATCAAAAAGTCTACAAATAATAAAGGTTGGAGAGGGTGTGGAGAAAAAGGAACCCTCCAACACTGTTGGTGGAAATGTGAATTGGTACAACCACTATGGAGAACATAATGGAGGTTCCTTAAAAAACTAAAAATAGAGCTATCATATGATCTTGCAATCCCACTCCTGGGCATATATCTGGAGAAAAATATAATTCAAAAAGATACATGCACCACAGTGTTCATTGCAGCACTATTTACAATAGCCAAGACATGGAAGCAACCTAAGTGTCCAGTTGACAGATGAATGGATAAAGAAGATGTGGCATACACACACACACACACACACACACACACACACACACACTCACAATGGAATATTACTCAGCCATAAAAAAGAATGAAATAATGCCATTTACAGCAACATGGATGGGCCTAGAGATGATCATACTAAGTGAATTAAGCCAGACAGAGAAAGACAAATATCACATGATATCATTTATATGTGGAATCTAAAAAAATGATACAAATGAACTTACTTACAAAACAGAAATAGGGGCTTCCCTGGTGGCGCAGTGGTTGAGAATCTGCCTGCCAATGCAGGGGACACGGGCTTGAGCCCTGGTCTGGGAGGATCCCACATGCCACGGAGCAACTAGCCCCGTGAGCCACAATTACTGAGCCTGCGCATCTGGGGCCTGTGCTCTGCAGCAAGAGAGGCCGCGACAGTGAGAGGCCCGTGCACCGCGATGAGGAGTGGCCCCCACTTGCTGCAACTAGAGAAAGCCCACGCACAGAAACGAAGAGCCAACACAGCCATAAATAAATAAATAAATAAATAATTTAAAAAGGCAAAATTCCTTTAAAACAAAACAAAACAAAACAAAAAAACAAATAAACTCACAGACATAGAAAACAAATTTATGGTTACCAAAGCGGAAGGGAGGACAATGGAAGAGAATGTTAAAAAAGAACATATATATTTATATATATGTGTAACTGAATCACTTTGCTGTATACCTGAAGCTAACACAACATTGTAAATCAACTATATTTCAATAAAAATTTAAAAAAATAAATAAAAGGGCTGGGTTTGGGGGGGATGAAGTAAAATATTTTAGTCAAAGGAAAGAGCATATGCAAAGGTCAGGTGGTTGGAGGGTGCATGTTGTATTCCAGGAACTGGAAGATTGCCTGTGAGGCCAGAGCTGAGAGAGCTAACATTTATATGCAAATTATTTTATTTCTCAAAATAGTCTTAAGTAGTTTTATTGTTTCCATTTTACAGTTGAGGAAATTGGAGCTTAGAGAAGTGAAGTGACTTGCCCAGGATCAGATTACTAAGAAACAGCAGAGTTTATTTATTACAGTCTCTCTCCCCATCCCCATTACCACTCCCACCAGAATATAGGTTGAGTGAGGGCAGAAACTTTAATTTGTTTGAAGCTGTATGCTCAACAACTAGAACAGTGCCTGGCACTTGGTAGATGCTCAGTAAATACTTGCTGAATGAATGAATGAGAGAATGAATTAGAATCAAAGTGCGTCTAACTCCAAAGTCCACGTTCTTAACCACATCCTGTATACTCAGATGCAAATTAGAGCTCAGATTGTTTCTTAGAGAAGGTTTTGATAAGGGACCAAGCCTTTAGCCAGTGCAGTTCGAGGGGGTGGGAAGGGGGGATGAAGAAAAAACATTATGGAAGGGGAAATAGAGCTCAGAAAGAACAGACTAAGTGGTTAAAATTTTTTTGCTATGAACTAGAATAGGTAAAAAGAGAGGAGAAAAAGAAGGCTCTGACTCTAAAACTGGCTGGTTAACTTCCACAGCAGCTTTCACTACATCCTGGGCCTGGAAATTTTCTTGCATTGCATATTGCCTTGACTTAGCAAGTGTGTTTCCTGGGAAACAGAATACAGTCAGTATGCCCCACGTCTTCTTTTCTAGCTTTGTCCTGAGCTTTTGTTCTGACTGTTTAACTCTATATAACTGCTTTCAAGGATCTTGTTTCTAGTTGTTTGCTTTCATTCATTCATTTACTCAATATTTATTGAGAGTGATGAGATGCTATTTTATATAGGGTTGTCAGAGAAGGCTTCTCTGATGTGGAGACATTTGATCAGAAACCTAAATAAGGTGAGGGAGCAAGCTATGCAAATTATTGGGGGAAGAACTTTCAGGCAGAGGGAAAAAATGTGCAGAAAGGCCTTTAAGTGGGAGGTACTTGACTGTTCAAAGAAAAGTTGCTACCAATAGTGTGACTAGATCCAAGTGAGTGAGTAAAAGGGAAGTTGGAGATAATACTAGGGAGATTGTTGGTGGCCTCTAGACCATGGTGAAGATTCTGGCTTTTATCTAAGTGAAACGGAAAGCCATTGGAGGGTTTAAAAGAGAAGCAAGATGATTTCCATTGTTAAAAGAATCCCTCTGCTATGAGAATAGGCTAGAAAAGCAGGTATGGAAGCAGAGATACTAGTTAGGAGACTAGTACAAAGGTGTTCAGATGAGAGATGGTAATGGCTTGGATTAGAGTGGTAGCAGCAGAAAATGATACATGCTATGAATGAGTAACTTAGAAAAAAGAGCCTTCCCGGGGAAGATGTAGCCTTTCTTGGTAGCATGGCTTGGGGAGTTGGTGGAACCTTTCATCTTAGGTGCCTTTCCCTTAGAGAGTTAAACCCTATGCCAGGGTACATGTAGTATTAGTTGTCATTTGAGAGGCTGATTGTTTCAATGTACCTGGGTTTGTTTTAATGGCTGATACCAGCTGCAAGAAAAGTGACAAAATACTTGATGTTTTTCATATGTGCCTATTTCAATAACTCAGCAATATCATGAAATGGCCTGGTGTGGAGGATGAGGCAAGTCTAGGGACTGCTGCCAAGTCCTGCATGGCAGCAACATGGAAGTAGTTTAGTCAGTTTCAGTAAAAGTTTGAAATCTACTGTATTAGAGGCACGTGCAGAAGCTGTGTTAATTGCTAGCTTATTTTCCATATGGTTCTGTTTTAATGAAGCATATTTGATGCAGATGGTTGGAAAGTAAGTTGGATAATGTCTAAACTGGTCTAACTAATTCCCACAGTGCTTCCACTCCAATAACTTAACAGCGCCTTTGCAAAGTTTCTTCACTTACAGCTTTTTTTTTTTTAGTTGAAATGTGACCTAAGATAACTGAAAACTATTCTTCTTTCTTTAAACTTGACTCCTGAAAACAACAGGAACAGTCATTTCCCCCATCATTCCAGGTCAAAACCACACTCCAACTTGGTTTCTTTAGTATTATGGGGTTCTCTTCATCATTATTATGGCTTTCTAATATATTTAGTTGAGGAATTGGGCATCATGAAGGATCATATATAGGAACTGAAGTGATTTTACCAAACGCTGAAGTTAGCTTTGTTAACAGGACAGTACTTTGACCTCTTCAGGGATATGAAATAAAACAGCCTAGAATATTAATAACTATCTCTTGTTTATACATTCTCTATATCTTATGTAATTAAATTAGACTTGCTAGATAGATATTAATGTTAAGTTAGAAATGAAATTAAGGATAAATTGTCCAGCAATATTGCAAAAATCAAAAATCTTTCCATTTCCTTTTTTTCCTTCTATGAGACTGGAATACCAACATATATTCATTGTATTTTTCTTAAATCTTTATCAAGAGTTCAGATATGTTATCTTACTTAAAAATAATATGCTGATTTCCTCTAAATATTTTATTTTGGTGTACTTGTTGCTAAATGTGTACATTTGTCTTCATATTTGCTCAAGGATATAGATAATGTCCTTGTTAGACTTGAGGTTGAGTTCTGCAGAGCAAAAAGGGAGACATGGTTCATGGGTTTGTATCCATTTTGCTGTGTTTTTTTTTTTTCTCACATTGTCACTAAAATATTCTCTTTGTTATCTGAATAGGACATCTGCTGACTAGCCTGACCCTCTTCACCTGATTGTGTGAAAAGTCTTGGTTAAATCTGCTAGGCCTTGGAGGCCCAGGAATCTGCTAAGTGCTTTTGTGCTTGAAAGACACACTGTCCTTGGTCTGTTTTGTCTTTTTCATTTATGGACACCTTTGATAAATAACCATGATGTAGGTATAGGATAAGCCAGACATGCAGTCTTCTGAGCAGTCATTGACCCGAAGGACTAATTACCTCTTAATAAGCACTGGACTTTTTCTCATATTCTGGAGAGGTTCAAAAATGCAATACAAAAATTAATTTTTCACCCAACTTAGTTATATTAATACAGGGAGTCCTAACACTGAAGAGAGATAATTAAAAAAAAAAAACTAGTTTGTCAGAAATCTTCTAGAATCACAATCTTGCTTTTATCTACCTCCTTTCCCCAGTTGTCTTTCACTAGATGAGGTTAACAGTAGACTAGACAGTTCTGCCAAGATGTACTTGCATATATCTGGGGAGTTGCATTGAACATACCCCTTTGCCACAGAAACAATTCATCTTTAGATGTCAACTTCAGTGTTGAAATTTTATGAGAATGGAAAGGAATACACATTTTCATTTATTTTAGACTTCCCTTTGGAAAATGTAGTTTGCTGCTGCTGTTTCAAGTGGAAGGGTTTACAAAGTTTTTCTCAAATACTCATGGAAAGCAAATGCAATCCTGAATTAGACTAAAATAAAAAAAAGCCTTCCTTTAAAAATTTTAATAATTGTAGCATATCAGTCTTAGTCATTTTTTTTACCTTTTCCTCAATTTATATTCACCATGGGGTAAAAGAATTAATTTCTTCTTTTTTCCTCCCTCCCTCCCTTCCTTCCTTCCAAAATTCTTTTATCTTTTTTTGTTGTTGTTGTTGTTTGAGCATGGTTTAACTTTTCACTAGAGCAAGAGCCTAAAAACATCAGAGTAAGAAGAGAACAATTACCTTTGTGACAACTGTCAATTATTCAAGATAGAATATGTTATTTCCCAAATCATGTTTAAAAACAATTGGAGAATTACTCTTGAGTTTGATTCACCTTGAGAAATCTCAGAAAAAATTTAGAGATCCATTCTGTCACTTTTTTTCTCTAATGTAAAAATGCTTCTCAAACCAAAAGAGAATATCTCTTTGGGATACTCTCTGCCTTTGAACTATGTGAAAACCACTTACAAGATTTGGGGGAGCCCGATGTTGAATTAGGCAGCTAGAGATCAGCTATTACTATGGTACTGATAGTAAGTCTGGGAGAGGGTCTGGAAATGAGGTTTAAAATATCAGATTGCCCCAAGTAGCAGTTTAATAACAAGAAAAATTCAACTATTGCTTTTTTCATCATTATTGTGTAGATGTTAGTTACTTGGGAAGGTTTTTTAAAATTTTCTTTTCAGAGAAACAGTACTCTTATTCTAGAGATAAAGCAAGATATTTAGTTAGGCTTTGAGTTAGGCTTTAGGCTTTAATTAGGCTTTACAATTTTTTATTTTAAAAATTTCTCACTATGGTTTTCAGGTCTAATTCTTGAACCTTGTCTCTTTTGGTCTTGACTTTGTTTTCAGAGAAATAGCAGAGCTAAGCTTTTCATTTAATTGTAATAAAATACTGCCCTAAAGAAGAACGAAATATGACTTTTTTTACTGGTTTATATAGAAAAGCATATAACTGTAATAATATTTTAACTATAGTTTGTATAGACGATACTCATTTAAACTCTATGCAAATCTTTGTTACTTCAGGGCAAATAAGCTGCAAAACCATAATGTGTGGTGTGGTGAGCACACACCATAAATTTGATAATCATACTTTTGAATTCATCCTATTTTATATAGGAGATTGCCATAGCATTATGAATAGTAATGTGCAAATGACGTGAAAAAAATGTTGCCACACTCTTGAATGTTTAGTGATTTTAATGCTACTGTATTATTTCACTCTGTGCCAAGTTGCATTGAATGAAAAGTGGAGATATTAAAGTAGCAGAAATTTTACATTGGCTTTAATGTGTGAAGTTTCTATAATTCCCCATGAATCTGGAATGTTAATATAAATACTCCTTTTGTGGGGTGGCAGGAAACATGCTGTCCAGACTACACATGTTACCCAGCTAGGCCTGCCTCTACTGTTTAGAGAAATAGAAGTGGGAGGCTGTCTTAAGTGAAAGTGAAAAAAGGCATTTGTTTAGCTGCATGGCAACACAAATATTTCACTTAGTGAGGACTGACAATGCATCTCATTATGTGAGCGGGTGCCAGCTTGTAAAATATTTCTGTTTAACTTTCCATATTAGTTGAAGGTGCCTGGACTTAACTCTTTGAAGCCTGGCATCCAGGTCTCCTTCTTCCCTAACCTGCAATACACGCTTTTTGTCTACCAGTGTTTGTTTTTTTATCCTAAAGTAATAGATGAGAGAGAGCCAAGGATATGTGGCCCACTGAATGCTATTAGGAATATGTGAGGAAGCCTGCCAGATTCAAGTCAGCTTCAGGCAAGACTTTTGATGCACTTTTCTTAACACTAATTGTTATATTCTGCCTTGATGGTGGAAACATTCGTTAGTGTTTGGTTTAAGTTTACAGTTACCCTGTGGTGCTACCATTGCCTGAGTAGCAGTTCCAGGTTCTCAAGATCATAATTCTTGATCTTAAATTCTCCAGTCTCCTCTTACGGTGCATTTGGATCCTAAGCTATTTTTGCTTCTTATTGTGTTAGAAAGCAGAGGAAAATAAATTAATGATAACTACCACATCACTTGTTTAGAATTATTTATTTTGTGGATTTTGATTTGAAGGAGGTAGAGAAATACTTTCTACTTCAGGAGTATTTGAAATCAAATCTCTTTTGTTCTCATTGGCATGATCCCTATCTTTTGGGCATCAGTTTTAATAGCTTTACTAGGATATGATGGTGTAAGGGGAGGGCAAAATACATTTTTAGATATCTGTGACTGTAACATACAAATGAAAGATTCTCAGCATTTACAAGCATAGAAGGATGTGCAAGGACCAACTGGATGAATATTCCAGGAAATGCACATTTTTTTTTCATAATTTCATCATACGTTTTAAAGCTGTGGCATCAGGAATTTCAGTTTGTTTAGAGAACATTTCAAAATGTTTTACCCAGTGAGTGAGTGCTTATTGCAGAATAAAGTAAGAGAAATAATTTATAATGGGAAAAGCACTTAAAAATTATATAAACCAAGAGAATTAAAAGTAGAGGTCACTTTGAATTAAAAAATTGAAAACACATTCAAATTTTTGGCAATTTCTTTGTACTAGTATCTGCATAAGCTTAGGGGATTATGCTTTGTGGGTATACTTATGTCTATCTTATAAAAGTGGTTGGGGCATTTAAATTTTTAAAAATAAGAAATATATTCAGATATGAGAATTAGAAGTGTTTTCTAAAACAGAATCTTTTTTTTTTCCTCCAAATTAAGTTGCTGAAAATTTGTAGTAAAATATTTTCCTCATCCTTCTTCCTTCTACTGTATTTCTGGTCTTCTGGTTCTTATCCTATTCCACCTCTCTCTATTTTTAGTGTAGACTTTAGTCCTCTTGGAGAAGAGAATCCTTTTAAATCCCCCAAACTGTGGCATCATCTGTTAGGCAGAAGCCTGAACTGGCTGGCGATTGTAAATGCCTGCCAAGGATCTTTCTGACCTCTTTCCTACTTACTACCTCCATAGTAGTTGTGGATATTTGCTGAATTAGTCACATTCTAGCCCTGTGTCTGGGTCTTTCAGATAGGGAACACAATATGCCACTGGTGATGGGATGGGCCAGGAGTGTGGATGTGCTAGGAAGCAATGCATACATCCTGGATGGAACCCAAAGTAAATATTTTGCCATTAGCTTTCTCATCAATTAGTCATTGTTAGCCTCAAAGAGCCAATATGTAGATTTTTTTAAAAGCACATTTGGATTTTTCAGTTCTGTGTCTTATTACTTAGCTCCTTCTCATCAAAAGCAGCTCACTTCCTCTCTTCAAGGAGAACAATGCTTCAGCTTTCCCAGCAAGTCTTGCTTTATTTAGAGTAGGTGATTTGGTCCAGTATCAAGAACACCATATGGGTCATCAAATTTACATAAGTGGTTCTGACGCTTCATTCTATGGTTCAGAGTGAGAGGCAGAAGGCATTGTTTCTATAACATCTTTGTCTCTGTGTCTCCCACCCTGCCCATCCACTTACTAGCTCAGATTTAGAGTACTTGGTTAGTGGCTCTCTGGGACCCTACTGTTCTGTCACGAATTCCATAGCCCCCAAAGAAAAAAAAAACCTCTGGTTCCTTGTCACTTGCAGTGCTTGGCAGATAGATAATAAGCATACAATAAATATTTATTGAATGAGTAATTGAGAAGATCAGTGAGAATGTAGAAATTTTGACAAGAGAAGAAGGGTATAAAGTGCTTGAAAGATGCAGTTGGGAATGATTTGGTGTTGTGGACTTGAAGCTCAAATTCTGGGTTTAACTGGAAACATGTAGAAATGAGGGGTCCATAATTTGAAAAATTTTGGACATATTTTTACTTTTCTAGCTGGACAAATTAGCCATCAGTTGTTTCCAAGAATTGTCAGGTAGCATTCAGGTTTCCAAATTTGATATTTTGGAAGGCAATGAGATCCTCTAAAATGTCATGCTTGGAAAACTGCCTAGGATGCTGAATAAATAATTTTTATAGTACCAGAGAGATTAGAAGATATCTTGGAAAATTCTCTACCTACCTGTAGTTTTATACTTCCTTTGCTAAGGAATAATGCTAGAAACATAAGGCTGACCGGTGGGAAAAGTTGGCATGTCAGTCTACAGGAAGCTTGGTAAGAGTCTCTTTTTCTGGACATACATTTTCTTTCTATTAAAGCCTGCTTATGAATTCTAGTCTGCACTTGGTTCTAAATGTGAAGGTGGATTTTTCAAGCTGACCACATTACACATGACAGAGTGTCTCTAGTTCTGCTTTAACTAACTATTGTGCTAACAACTTAATGGAGGAAGTTTGTGATCATGTTCACTGCAGGAAGAGGTAGGCAAGTGGAGTGAGTATGTATTCTTTAAATAGCTACATATTGGGGAAAATCCCTTGGGAAGTCACATGTGCTAAACTTTATATTTAAAATCAAGGGACTATCCCAAAATCCCATTTGTATTCCTCAAGCCTTTACTCTTTTAACTCAGGAATTTATATTGTCAGGAGACATTATTTTTTCCTAGGTTCTCTTTACTATTATTTTGCCCAATGCCATGCCATTTATATTGCCAGATAATCTTGAGGTTTGCTGGTATCCCTCATGATCAATCATTTATTCTGCCTGTGTAGTTAATGGTGCATTTGTGCAAATGGTATGTATTTTATTTGCTGGCCACAAGATAACAAAGGCCCAATTGTTTTTTATGGTGGAGAGATAAAGATTTTACTTGCCCAATTAGGAAGGTAATTTACAAGTCTGGCCTCTCAAATATTAAAATGTACTTCCTATTAGGTGTGGGAGGCTCACTTCATATTTTATTGCTCATTTGCTAAAAAGTAAATAATAAGAAATTGAGCATGTATCTTGGGTATCTTTGGCATATAATGCCTGACACAGATAGTACATGAAGAGTCTCATTCTCTTTACATTGTGAACATGATGACTGCCAAAGTATTCTAGCATGCATTATTTATAACTCTCAAGATCTTTTAATTTTAATAATACAATGTATTAAAAAGGTAGGTTATTAAAAGATAGCTTGTATGAATAGGATATCTTCATCTAAAATTATCTGGATACTTTTGGACTGATCGGTATAGAAGCAGTTTGTATTTTTCTGTATGAAATTTATATTTCATATATATTTTTTGTATGAATATTATATTTCATACCATTCCCTCTATGTGAAATATTTCTAACAAACATACTTACCTGTAGGATTTCTTTCCATCTTTTAAGGCCCCATTCCTGTAGTCTTCTCTGATCTCACTTCATTTGAACTCCCATAGTATTTTGCATTTCTCTTTTTGTACTTTTCACAATTTGTCATTTTAGTAGTTTCTGTGGACAGTCCTTAGCTTCTGATCAAAAGTGGTTGTAAAGCAATTATACTCCAATAAAGAGGTAAGAAAAAAAAAGTGGGTTTTTAGGGTAAGGATATGAAGTCAAATCCATCTTAAATAACTTACATGACCATATAGTACCTACTATTCAATAAGCACTCAGTATGTAATTATTGAGTTAATTAAAAATTCTCAAAATCTCCACACTCTCAATCCTTTTCATAAATTACTTAATATGCATTGCTCTTCTTACATTTAGCTTCTCTTATATGTGTTGATTCCTTTTACTGCTTCCATGTTATCCTGAGAGTTAGGGAAGAAGTAGTTTCTTGACTTTGCAAATGAGCTGAATAAAACATTAAAAAATGTGAAGTTAGTTATTTATTGTCAGACCCTGAGCAAACCCTGGAGCATGTGATGGGGTAGGGAAAGAACTGACGCGTCACCCTCACCATTGCTGCCCATGTTTCTTCTGTCCCACTTTGGAGTGGGGACTATGTCATGTTTCTTTGTATCATCGCCAGTACAGTAGTTTGCTCATAATCTGTGATCTAAACATATGCATAAAATGAATGTGTGAATGAATTTGACTTCAATGAATATTGCCTTTGATGCTTCAGCCACTCTTTGCCCTTCCATTCTCTCCAGGCTTTCTGTGCATTTATGCTTTCCTTCCGTTTTCTCATATAAAATCCTTCTTTCATGAAAGCATTCGATGATAAAATTCAACCCAAGATACAAATGGACAATAATAGTTTAATATGCTGTTCTTTTGTAGCATTTGCATTTTAAAATGTAGACATCTTTTCAAATAAAAATTACAATAAATGAGTTAAGTTATATGGGACCTATGTTTAAAATAAAGGTGTTTGTTTACTTGACCTCATAAAGAAACATGTTTATACCTGGGCTCCAAAGCAGTGTTTGTAGTGCTTGGGGACCCATGAATAGAAATTTTTAGAGACAGTAGCTGAAGATAGGCCTCTATAAATCTTTGCAAGTGTTCTAAGAATTTAAACTTAACAATAGCTAAGGATAGAAAAAAGGATAGGAAGAGTACTTTGGGATAGGTGGCTCTGAAGTGAGGGAATGGAACTAAAGTTATCAAAAGAAAAATTTTTTTTCTCACTTGTCTTAAGAATGGCTAGAATCATAGTTTTTGTTCCTTTTTTGGGACTGCTAGAAACAATTCAAAGAAATCTTGGCTGTGCAACTACTATTACAATGAAGAGTTTGCAGTTTTAAATTTTTTTCCCTGAAGTTACCTCCCTGTAATAATTATTAGAAAAAGAAACTCATGAATTATAGATAGACTGTTTACTGCATTCCCTGTCCAGCATTTTTTTTTCCTGATAAAATCACTCTTATTTTCTTTTAGGGAACAACTTTATTTCACTTTTGGTAAATATGGTTGGGGTAAAGCTGCCATTACCTTCCCAAGTCATAGGGAGCGGGCATTCCATATGCCTGACCACAGCGATTTGTTCAGAAATAAGCATGTTAGCCAAGCCACGCCAGTGAGACTTAATCTGGGGTCTTTTCTGGAATTACTGGGAAGCAACCAGAGTCATTTTACTGTGATTGCTAACTTGGGGTTTCTGATAGTCATCTTTGCCCTTGAAGGGGGAGAACCTGCCTGAAAAATGGAGACCAACTCCTAATTACATCATCATAGCACTGAATCCAGCTGTGTCAGAAGCCAGGACTCTCAGGTAGAGCCAATAAATTATTTTGGTGTCGCTAGTTCGAGTTGGTTTTTATCACTTACAACTAAAAGTGTTCTAACAAATAAAACCAGAATTGCACAACTGACACACAACTCATATGTTAGACAGATATATGTGATTTGGAGAAATATTTTGATATCCATAGTCTCATCCAATATGTGCAATTTATTTATTTCACTTTAACTTCCATGAGTGTGAACGAGCATGGGTGATATGATGAAAGTCGTTTAAACACGAATAGTTTGTACTGAAATAATTTTAGTATTGTCAAAGAATAAAGTGCAAATGAAATGGTATAGCTAGATAAGTTCCAGACTTTAAGTTTATATTGTTTTGAAAATAGAATACATTTATGGATTTTTTATAGGCTAAAAAGTAGTTTTGCTTTTTCCTAAATAAAGGAAGTTGAAATTTGTTTATATTTTAAATATTCACTTGTCTATTGCAGTTAGATGCAGAACTTGGGCAGGAGTTGGAGCGAGTACTTTACCTATGCTCTGAAGAAATATCCTCTGCTTGTTACATTTTCATATGTTAACCCTATTCCTTAATATATAATTCTATTTAAGATCAACTTTAATGGATTTACTCCAAATTAGAGATCTTCTCACTTGTTTGGAAATCACAAAACAGAAATGGATATTGTACAAATGTTGCTGTTTTCTTAGAAAAAAATAATCTGAATTTGGAAGAAAATTTATCCTCCAAATATAGTTATGCGAATTCTATTTGGCTTTGGTAAATCACATTTAAATGGGCAACGTTTTAAATTTATATTTGTTACATAGCCTTTTAGGAGGTCTCCACTTTACCTGTCTTTCACATTGTTTGAAATATGTATGTAAAGAGTAGTTTGATATTTGATCATCTCTCTTAGAAACATGCTGGACCATTTTATAGTATGATTTTATTCCTTAGGAAAAAAAAAACCCATTAAAATAAGATTCTTGGTCTTTTTTCCCCCCTGCCACTCAAGGATGCATATTCGCAATCAAATTTGGTCTTTCTACCTGACAAAACTTAAGTGCCAAGGTCTTAATTTGGCACTGTTTTCTCCCTAATTCTTATAGATTACAGATGTGTCCCTCAGATTTAAAAGCCTCAGATCTAAGTCCCTTGGGTATTGATTTTCTCATTAGGAAATTATCATGTTCAGAAGTTAGGATGCTAACTAGTTCATGAGAGTAAGGCCTTCATTAGAACCATTTTAAGATCAAGTCAAAGTTGTAGAAGCTTTAACCTTTAAGAGTTTTTGCTGACAGTAGCATATTTGGAATGGCATGTGCACTTAGTTATATGAGTGGATTTCTCAGAGGTAGTGGATTTTGAAGTTTTATTATCTGTCATTATGTAGGATTTCCCCTTTCCTCTAATGACCTCCAAGCTTGCAACCCATACCAAATAAAATTTAAAATGGATAAAATTTCCAGGAAGATCCTGTTTCTAATAGCCATTCCTTTTTTCTTATTATAAACTTTCTATATGGTGATCTCTCTTTCTTTTCAGTCACTCATTGTCTATTTATTTCCCCTACCCAAACCTGCTCACAGGATAGTATACTGTAGTGGTCACGTACACCTTCATTATTATTATTTGGTTAAATTTAAAAATCACGTTTATGTTAAAACAACAAGGATAAAAGGTAAGGTCTCATACACAATTACAATTTGTCATCTGTTTTTATTTGTATCTGCTTATTTTCAGTCCTCATCCATATTAAGAAAATAATTTAACATAACTGTAATCAGAGCATAGATGTCATTCTGTGTTCTTTGTTTTTCATTTAATGTTATATAATAAACGATTTCCCACCACAGAGAGCTTACCACGACCCATACAGACACTTAGGGAAGCCCTGGTGTGTCTTACCTTCTTTGTGTAAGAACTGCCATTAGTCTTCCTCCTGGTCTTGAGATACTGCATTCAAAGTTAGCCTGAAGCTCTTACTGAGGGAAGGCATCCTTTCTGTCTTTTGTGGGAATGCATCATAACATCTCACCAATAACTATGAAGTTTTCTGTAGGTTTCTGCTGCATCTCTGGCATCTACTGAGATGTTTGTAGAATTTTTCTTCTTTAATCTGTGAATATGTGGTGTTATTGGCAGATTTTCTGAACCATCTAGCATTATGAGGATTAAAACCTACTTATTCTTGGGCTTCTCTGGTGGTGCAGTGGTTGAGAGTACGCCTGCCGATGCAGGGGACACGGGTTCGTGCCCCGGTCTGAGAGGATCCCACATGCCGCGGAGTGGCTGGGCCCGTGAGCCATGGTCGCTGAGCTTGCGCGTCCGGAGCCTGCGCGTCCGGAGAGGCCACAACAGTGAGAGGTCCGCGAACCACAAAAACAAAAAAAACCCCTACTTATTCTTGATGGATTTTCATTTACAGTATAGATTAATATTTAATGGAGTCTTTCATTTGTGTTCACAAACAAGATGTCTTTAATTTTCCCCTTTTTATAATATCTTTATTTTGTTTGGGAACCAGGGATATTCTGGCTTTATAAAATGAGTTGGACGTCATATACATCTTCATGTGAAATGAAATCATGGTGTTGCCTCCCCTAGAGGCATTTAAGTTTAAATTCTAACTAGGAGGAAAAATATTTTTATCCTTAAAATATTTTGAAACATCAGCCTAAGATAGCTGTTTTTTGGCGGGGAGGGTTTTTAGCTGTTTATGTCCCTAATGCCCTTTAAAAGGCAAAGTGATAGAGCTTCTCTTTCAGGCTCCACAATTACCCATTGGTTGCATTAAGCCATTAATGACATTATTCTTCCTCCAGGTTTCTCCTTGGCATTAATTTTAGTAAGATTTTTATCTCTATAAAAAAGTCTGAGAAGTTAGGTGTGGCTCCACACATAATTTGAGCTACGTTTCATCTCATTTTATCCTATAAAAATAGTTCAACCAAATGTTAGAAACTCTTAAGTTTGGGCTTCATGAATATCTGGTATGACTACCGATGCAATTTCTTACAACAGAGGTGCTTACTTTCTTCTGTCCGTAACTATTCTTCTAAATGTATCACAATTTAATTAAACACAGAGCTTTTGAGCACCTACTGTGTACCAAGTACTAGATATTCAAAGATCGTGCTCTTAAGGAGTTCGAGCTTTGCTTTTTCATCCTTGTTCTCTAAGGCCCTTTCCTTTTCTGATATCCAGGTGCTTTTGTTTCTCTTTCTTTTTGTCTTTCTGTCAAAGCAAAGAGACTTTAAAAGGAACTTTTGAGTTAAACTGAAGCTACTTCTATTGAGAAGGATTAGTACAGCTCTCTGAACTTGGGCCTATTGTTTATTTAGAACCCAGTGTTAATGAGAGCACAGTGCTTGTCTTGATTCTTATATGGGCTTATTAGCTTTGCTCTGTTCCATGGCCTTGGATCACTGCTCTAATGATTGATACTTGCTGAAGACCAGGTGAGAAGATTTGGTTGGTCAAAACATTACAGAACCAGTGCAAACTGCATTCTTGCCAGGTATCATCCTTGTTTATAAAGGCAAACCATAATTTAGGGCATCACTCTTAAACAAAATTATTACTGAAATAAGCTATAAAGGAATGTGGAAAAGTAAAAGGGACTTAAAAAGCATTTTATTATGCTATTTTTTTTCTGTTCTTCATTAATTGGGTAATTCTTAGGCTAGTTTTCTCCATGTCATTTAGTTTCCTTTTTAATATCTTTAGATGCAAGATTGAGCTTTGCTGGCCTTTCTTTCTTGTTCTTTGGGGTGTTTGTGCCAGCTTTGGCAGCACTCATTGTCAGTGCTGGCTCAAATGAAGGAATGGCTGAAGGCTCCTTTTGGAGACCCACTTCACTGGTTATTTTAATTGCTCACAGGGATAATTGTTGAGTGGTACTATATAGGATAGTATTTCCCTTGCCACAGGGGTTAGGAATTCTGTCCGGTAATCACTCCTACTCCTAATGGATGAGAGTTTCTGAGTGGAAAGACTGGTGACTGGCTCTAGGTATCTCCCTAGAGCTATGTGTAGGGCCCCTGACAGATTAACTCTGGGAAATCTGTGCAGCCACCATGAATACTTTTCCTCATTGATCTTTTGCTTCATATGGTCAGAAACAGAGAATTTGTAGAGTTTAAAATTAGCTTCTTAATCATCTTATTCTAGGACATGCTCTGTCATATAGCCCTGTGACAGCAAAGATTTTCTTTGCTTTCCTTTTTCACAGTCAGAGATATTAGAAAAACAATAGGGATATGAGTGCTAAGGGCCCGGCTTAAGGAAAAACAAGTTTTTAAAAAACACTGCTATTGTGGCTATGTCTTCTGTGGTGAAGGACTGTGATATACTGTATGCTGGTATTCTGTGAAATGGAACTGTCTATACTTTCTGACATACAGTGATGAAGAAAATTCTGGATACAGCATCCATTAGATTCAGACTTAGCTGCTTCTCTGGATGGAAGTGAGGCTTCTGAGATACAAAGTTTTGTAGTTTTGAAACTTTTTATCAAGGAATAACTGAGTCACAGCAAGTTAGTAAACAAAAATAAATGGTGAACTTGTAAAAGTCATGTATTATTATTTTTATTTTTTTAAAGATTTATTATTATTTTTTTATAAATTCGTTTTATTTATTTATTTTTGGCTGCATTGGGTCTTCGTTGCTGCACGCAGGCTTTCTCTAGTTGCAGCGAGTGGGGGCTACTCTTCATTGCAGTGCACGTGCTTCTCACTGTGGTGGCTTCTCTTGTTGCGGGGCACGGGCTCGCAGAGCATGGGCTCTAGGCGCACGGGCTTCAGTAGTTGTGACACACAGGCTCAGTAGTTGTGGTTCGCAGGCTCTAGAGTGCAGGCTCAGCAGTTGTGGCGCATGGGATTAGTTGCTCTGCGGCATGTGGGATCTTCCTGAATCAGGGATCGATCCCGTGTCCCTTTCATTGGCAGCTGGATTCTTAACCACTGTGCCACCAGGGAAGTCCCAAGATTTATGTATTTTATTTTTGGCTGCATCGTGTCTTAGTTGCGGCACGTGGAATCTTTTTTGAGGCATGCGGGAACTTTTTCGTTGCAGCGCGCAGGCTTCTCTCTAGTTGTGACATGCGGGTTTGCCTCTTCTCTAGTTGTGGCACGTGGGTTCCAGAGCGTGTGGGCTCTGTAGTTTGTGGCACGCAGGCTCTCTCATTGAGGCGTGTGAGCTCAGTAGTTGCAGCATGCAGGCTTAATTGCCCTGCAGCATGTGGGATCAAACCCGTGTCCTCTTCATTGTAAGGCAGATTGTCTACCACTGGACCACCAGGGACATCCCAAGGTCATGTTTTAGAATTAGCTTTATAGTTGTAGTTTTTAAATTGTAAATCAATGGAAATAAGTGGGGTGGGGTTGTTTGTCAATTGTTTTGCTTTAAAAAGTTTTTGTCACTTATTGAAATAAAAATGAGATCAATTTTGAGTAGCCATCTAAACTAAATTAGTTAAAATGGAACAAAACAGAAACTCCTACTACTTTGGGAATCATCAAAATGACCTCGACTTCTTTGCTAATACTGATTGCCTTAAAGGCCCCATTTCTTCTTCATCCTTCCTTATATCTATGACCTTTGCCATGAAACTCTAGAGTGCCCTTCCCACTCTGGATAGTGCATTCTGTCTCACCTCTTGCCTCTGGGATCCATCATTTAACTTGCTTTGGCCAATGGGATGTTAGCAAATGTGACACAAGTAGAGGCTTGTAAAAGCACTTGTGCATTTCTGTTCACACTCTTGTCCTTTTCTGTCACCATGAGAAGAACAAGCCTGGGCTAGTATGCCAGAGGATGAGATATATGGTGCAGAGTCGAATTACTCTAGCTGTCCTATCCAAGGCCATCCTAGATCAGCCAAAAGCCAGCCAACCATAAGACACGTTGGTGGCCTCAGTTAAAGCCAGAAGAAGCACCAAGCTGACCTGCAAACGTATGAACTAATTAAATGCTTATTGTTTTAAGCCACTGAGCTTTGGGGTGCTTGAACCTGCAGCATTCTTGTGGCCATAGATAATTGAAACAACCTCAGGTAACCTATTTTTTTTTTTTTTTTTTTTTTTTTTTTTTGCTGTACGCGGGCCTCTCACCGTTGTGGCCTCTCCCATTGCGGAGCACAGCCTCTGGACACACAGGCTCAGCGGCCATGGCTCACGGGCCCAGCCGCTCTGTGGCATGTGGGATCTTCCCAGACCGGGGCACGAACCCGTGTCCCCTGCATCGGCAGGCGGACTCTCAACCACTGCACCACCAGGGAAGTCCCTGTAACCTCTTTTTAAAAAGACTCAAATGGGCAGATGTCACAGATGATCCTGAGTGATTTCTTGTTGTTCCAAAAACAATATACCTTTCACATTGATTTCAGGAAATTCCTAGATCCAACCACTCAGTGATACTTGAGTGAGATTTGATTCAAAGTGGAAGATGTTTTCTTTGTGGGTTGATTTTAGGAACTCTGGAGATAACTCCCCACCTAGTCTATATATTCAACAAATGTATGTTAGCCTTACAGGGCACAGAATCATTCAGTCCATCAAGGAAGGCAAGGCAGAAAATGGAAGTAGTGAAAGTAATTGAGTTAAATTCATATGATAAGAAACACAAATGCCGATATATCCATTGTCAAGAACAAATTTTGAGTAGGGAACAGTGGTGCTGGGTGGAGTCAGTAAAATAGAGGGGAAGAATGAGGTTAGGAAAAGGGAAACTGGATTTTCTTTGAGCCAGTTAAAGACAACATATTATAAAAATAAATGTTGTGATTGAAGACTGAGCTTTAAAATCTTAACTCCATTTATACTCTGCAAGTGCAACATATTAGAGTGAGAGAAAGATTGGATGAAAAGAGCAAAGAGGTAGTTTTGTTAGGGGCATGGTACTTTAATTCTTTGTGCTTTGAAATCAAATGACTATTGTCTTTTCTATTTTCGGACTCTCTATATAGTATTGCTATTTCATTCACTTTCTTTTGTGGTAGAAAGAAGTCTGCTTTTTAATGAATATATAAAAAGTAGCTGGCTGAGAATCAGAGGCTCCTAGACTGAGGCAGGGCATTACTGAACACATCTTAACAGTTATGGCCCTGCATTCATCTGGACCTGTATTCAGAGAAGGGGTGTGGCTGCATGGGGGATCTGTACTTGGTTAATTCATCATATTACTTGGAAAGGTCCTTATTATTTTGCACAGCAGTGTGGTCACCTGGCGGTAGGTCATTAGCATTTTAGTCTTCTTTTCTGCACAACAATGTACAACATGCTAATTAGAGGGCTCTGAAAGCTAAGTAACCTGTTTTAAAATCAAACATTTTAATTTGAAGCTTTAATGGCTGTTTTTATAATAACTGGCTTTATTGGGGGTAAAAGCACTTCTCATGTTCCACTAGCAAGGCAGAGTATAACAGAAGCTGACAAAATTAAAAACCTCATAATGCGACCTTTGCCTGGGATAAAAGGCTGTTTCATAACAATTTCCTTTTGTTCTTTGTTTAAGCCATTACTCTAAAAGGAGCCTCCGATTAATCTAAGTAAATGCATCATTACAGTACTAATCCATGTCCTTCTGTCAGTGTCTGTTTTAATTAAATAAGAAATGCTAGCAGAAAGATATCACGCACAAAGCTGTGATTGGAGAAAGCAGCACTGGTTGATCAGGGAAAGATTAAAAAGGGCTTTACTGTTTTGTCCATTTGCATAGCTCCAGATGCCACAGTGTTTCAGGTTGAAAGAAAACTTACAAAAGAGTTTAACACATTTCACTCTTATAGATTTAAAATAATGGGATTTACCAATGAAATTCTAATCATCCAATTTATCACACTTTAGACATTCCAAAGCAAGGAGCAGAACAGCTTGGGGTGTGTCTTTAAAACCTTTTATGCAATGTTGTGTTGTATCTGTGAAAACATACCTGCCCAATTTGCATGTGTTTCTTCTTATTTTGGGTGAATTGATGGTGAAACCTGATAGTGGATATACAATATGATTTTTTTCCCTCTTTTTATTGTATCTTACAACTTCTAATCTAGGGTTTTTTTTTTATGGTTTTCTATTGTTAATATGTTAGGAATTTGGGCGCTTAATTGGTTGTTAACAATGAAAAGTAAGCTTAATAAATGCTTATAAAATGAATGTATCTAGTTAATATTGCTGCACTGATACACAGAAACTCTTCTTAGCAGTAGAGTTGCAGAATTCCCATGGTGAGGGCTTTCTCCGTATATGGGCCATTATTTGATGTAATGAAAAGAGAAAGTGTGCAACAGTGAGATTGTTAATTAATTTAGCCTAACAAGATGAAGATAAATGAAGCAAAGAACAGATTGAATGAAGCAAGAGGTCTTATTTACAATTTAATACATTTTTATATAATGCAGATTTCACTTGATAAAAAACAAACAGACCCCACCCCAAATACCTACAAACAAAAAAGTATACTCCCTCCCACCACAATTCAACACTAAAATCCTGACTTTACAGAAAACATGTACCATGGCTCCATATAGAAGACATTTTTACAGTGTGTAAACAGTGCTTTTCTACTGCTAAAAATTTTACACTAGTTAACCTTTAACTTCAGTATTTTATTATTCTTGCTATAGGCTGGGATGACCATAAGAATAATCATCCGGAAAACTTCGGGTTTCTTCTTCCCCATGTTATCCTGAGACATCTTGTGACGGTTATTTAATAATCATTTTATTTTATTCCTCTTTTTACCAAAGGAAGGAAGCCCAAAAGTGAGGAAAAAAAAAAAAAGGAGCTGTGAGCCTTCGTACATGTGCTTGAATCTGTAGCAATTGTGCAGAATTCTTAAATTAGCATTATTTTTTAAAGTCTTTCTTTCAGAGATTAATGAGCTTTACCCAGTATTTGACCTTTTATCATTCTTGCTTTCTGCTCAGAAGTACTTCCTTCCTTCCTACAGTAGCTAGAAAAGACCGTCTCTTATCTTATGTTACTGTAGGCAGTGGTAACAGGGCTCTCTACAAATGGTGTTATTATGGTCACTGTGTTTTTATCTCAGGGGTCAGGAACAAATCCATGCAACTGCTTCTAAGGATTTCAATAAATAGGACTTTTTATCCAGACAATCGCCTTTTATGTTACTTTTAAACAAAACTACTAGTCCATCAAGAGTTTCAA
The DNA here is from genome assembly GCF_059928025.1 of Delphinapterus leucas. Lineage (NCBI taxonomy): Eukaryota > Metazoa > Chordata > Mammalia > Artiodactyla > Monodontidae > Delphinapterus > Delphinapterus leucas. The sequence continues at coordinate 39,230,752 of NC_143135.1, forward strand.
AAGAAAACAATTCTACAGAGTGCCGGTATGGCCGCACAGACCAATCATCATGGCACCCATTCTCCAGTCCTTTATTTTTCAAGTCCACAACAATAGGTTGTTGATTCAATGGACAAGACCAGAACAATTAAGTTCTCTGTTTAGCAGCAGTGCAGCATTTTAATGCCCTTCTCTAATAATGGTCTCATTATTGTTATTCTAAGACTGGGCCTCAGGAGGAGGAATATTTGCTGGAGGTACGTCATTATTTTGCAAATTTCGATTAGCTCATCATGTTGTCTGTAGTGTGAAAATCGTAGCTAATTAGGGCAGCCAGTTAGACTACCAGCTTTTGAGCTTATGAGTTAAAAGGTAGCATACTTGATAGGCCAGTGATGTGAAAAAGGTGGTAAAAAGGAGGATTAGAGCAGTTGCCTTAGTAACTCCAACTTCCATCTGTGAGGGAACAATGGACTTGTGTTTCTCCCCCACCTTGGTGTAAAAATTGGTTTTGTTTTGAAAGGACAGAGTTCTTTTTATGACAATCTGGAATTCAGCCCAACTGAGTGTAGTTTTAGTTGTTAGGAGAGACCATTGAGGATAGGAAAGATGAAAGGTCATGGTGAGCTTCAAGGACATGAAAGGTTGTTGTCTCATGTAACAATGGTAGATTGTTTTTTTTCTGATATTTCTAGCCAGCCCCTAAGTCAGGTGATGGAACAAATACCTACGGTTTAGTCAGGTGAAACAGGAAAGAGCAGAGGAAGGAAAGGAGAAAAATGGGGTAAGAGAGAGTTTGTACTTTGTTAAAGAAAGAGGGGTAACTTCAATTCGCTTTTATTAAACGAAGTGATATTTCTTTGTCACTATCTCTGAGATTCCAGTGTGCTTTGGATGGTTTGCCTCTGTGGGCCATCACATCTCTGGGAAGCTCTCCAATGTGTTAGGAAATGTGATTTAAGCTTTCTTCCTGAACTCCCAGGAGGACCAGTGATGCGATACTTAACAATAAATTTAGTTGTTGTAGCTTTCTCACATTATTGGTGTTCTTAAAAGGTTTTCCTTCAAAATGCACACTGAGTAAAATGAATGATAAATATGAAAGAAATTTGTTATACCACTTTACAGGGTTTTATCATAAATCCTATGACTTCCATCACAGAAAGTTTACAGGAAACTGTTTAGATGTTGCTGCAGTAGCAACACAAATTTTTCTCTCTGTACATAAGAAAATGCCACAATTTTAAGAGCTATTGGAGGTTTTGTATTACAGAGAAGGTGGTAGAAAAGGATTGAATATGGTGCTGTTTCTTAAAAACCCTCAAAACCAAATCACTCTCTCTGGATTTGAAATACCTTTATTTCAGCAAAATAAGTGACTTCTATTTTTCTTCCATATTAATATTAAAACATTTGGTTGTGGTTGTGTGTGTGCTTGTGTGCAAGCTCCTGTGTGAGTGTGTGTGTGTGTGTTTAGAATCAGAGAGAGTATAGGAATACTAATTTTTTAAGCAGAAAGATCATCTTTTGATGATCAAAGGAACCTTCATATTTCTCCCTCTCTATTGTCCCCAAACAACCCTTGTGTAATTGAAGCTGGACTTGGTCCAGGGGTTAGGGAGATTTTCAAATTCTCTTTTAATCCCAGGTCTTTGTTTTCTTACTTTTACTAGCCAACTATCCTTATTGCTGTAGCCTTTCTTTTTCTGAGAAGCTGTGTTCATTTAATTTATTGTTGGTACTTCACAGACTTGAAATAATAATATCACGAAATTCTAGAGCTTAAGGACTTTTGAGATCATCTAGTCCAATTCTCGTGTTTGAAAAATAAGGCCAGAATGTTGAAATGACTTGCCCAAGGTAACTCAACTAGTTGAGGTAGACAAATAGATGCCGTTTGCTATACTATTTAAATATAAAAACTTGAACCAAAGGAAGAATGAAGAAACATTATAGGGACATGTTGAACTTCTTTACTGGTCTTTTTAGTGGCTGAGGGGAGATGGAATCAACCTAACGTCTGGTGTTGGGGTTAAGATTCAGATCAGATTTTATTTTATAACTATTAAAGTTCCATTTTAAATAAATGAAACTTTTTCCTGACAATACCCGCCCCCCCCCCCCACACACACAATCCCCGGCATGACTGGGGAGAGTTGTAACCTAAAGTACTAGCATAGCACTCAGAATCAGCAGACTTTGTCAATCCAGGCACTGTGTGAAATACTTTCATACATGCTATTACAATTTAGAATTGGAACACTTTTTCTTTCCAGTGTGACAAATTAGTTAACCGTTCTGTTTCTTAGTTTTTGCAACTGTAGAAAGGGACTTGATGTTATTCAACTTCATTAGCTGTGTGAGACGTAAAATCAGTGTATGATTGAAAAATGCAGTATATATTTGACAGATATTATAAGAGTGTAAATTTGTGCTTTATCCAAACAGATATCCTGAGGAAAATATGAACCATAATATTTAGATCAAAGAATATGACATATGTTATTTTTGGAACAGTTTAGAACATATTTAGAAAATTTGGACTATAGAGGATAAAATAAAAGAGGATAAAAGGATCTGTTATTTCACCTTATTATTTCATAATTTTAAAATGTACCCCTAGTAACATTTTGGTATATTTCATTTCAGTCTTTTATCTATGTGTGTATGAGAAGAAAGAACATGTCTAGCTTGTTTACTACCCTCTCTTCAGTGCCCAGAACAGTACGTGGCACTTGAAAAACAGTTGTTGGGTAAATTTTTTAAAAAGGCAAAATTGCATCATACTGTAGATACATTTTTGTATTTAAGAAATAATTTTATTGGATTTTCCCATGTCTTCAAAAATATGATTTTAATGACTCTATCATATACCATCATATGGTTGTACCACAATTTGTTTTACCATTAAGTTATCAATTTCCAACTTTTCACTATTATAATGTGAAGGTTAATTTATAAGGATATCTTCCACTTATTATTAAAGTGGTAAAATTTAAAAATTGATGATAAAAGTCCTTTATGATCATAGAGCCCCACCAAACCCCATCACCTCTTTCAAGTCTTAGCTTAGATGTCATATTCTCAGTTGAGGTCTACTTTGACCACCCTATTTTAAAATTGTTACCTTCCAAACATTCCTCATCTCCCTAATGCAGGTCTATTTGTTTCCATAGCCTTTATCAACTTTTAACATACTATATAATTTGCATGTCTGTTAAATTTATTTGCCATTTTCTCCTTTTATTTCCTATAATATAAGCTCTAGATAGTGGAGAATTTTTGACTGTTTTGGTCAGTTATATTCCCCAGTGTCTTGCACAGTGCCTAGAATATAGTAGATGTGCAACAATATTTGTTGAATGCATTTATTGAAACTTTAAAAGATGGAAGTGTCTATTTTTTAAAGTCAAGAATCAATCTCTTTCTTTTTTCAGATGGGCAACTCTCATCAACCTATTTGTGCACTGGCCAAGGACTTCTGTTTTCTCAATTTTCATTTGTACACATTATTCAGTTAAATTAAATCATAGCATTTGGCTGAATCTTGGATAGGCCATGTTGGATACAGACTAAATGTCTTGAAACAAATGCTCCAAGCTCTTGCCACTTGAAGTCACTCTGAACTCTAGCTTTAGGGAGATGGTTCTGGACGAGGAATGTCACCAGTGTCATGCCAAATGATCTTTTTCCTCATCTAGAAGTCCTTTTGGTAAGACTCTTAAGGTTTAGGTCTGACCTGGGCAAACTCAGGTTAACCTGATTACTTACATTTTTGGATGATTTTACCTTATTCTGCTCCTAACTGATATTGGTCCTATTCTTGAAATTTTCTTAGGAAAGACGTTTAACAAACTCCTGTTTACTTCTTTCACTGTATTTGATTTATACTTTCCTTTAAAAATAATATAAAACAAAAAAGATCACCATTTTATGTCCTTTGTGGGTAAGTGTTAATTATAATCTTTATTAATAGCAATTTATATAGCTACAATAATCCCTTAAATTTGTATGATCTTTATAGTTTTAAAGCTCTTTAATAAATATGATCTTGTTTAATTATCAAAATAATCTTAGATGCACAGGGCATGTTTGTTACACCCATTTAGGGAGGGACCAAGGCACAGAAAACTTCAGAGACTTAATCTAGATCATAAATCTAGGAAGTGGTAAAGAGCCACTAGAATCCAAGTCTTTTGAGTTCTACTAGTCCAGTACTATTTTTCTTTTAATCATTTTACCTTCTCTCCAGGTTAAATAATCATCGTTTTGTTGACGTTTCTCAATAGATTTCATGAAAATAAAAACAAATGATTAGAATTACACATTTTTTCGCTTTATTTTGCCTGCTTTACTATTCCAATTCTCAAGGACTTTCCTCTTTTTCCATAGTCATTGTCTTTTCCCTTATTCTGACTATTTACATGGGCTTTTGTAACAATTTGTGAAACCACAGGCTGCCATGTCTGTCTTTTCACCTTTTAGCTAGTTGTTCATTTCACACCTCTAGATAAGACTAAGCAAGTTCTGTTGATTGTAATAGGTATCAGGCAGTCTGATAGTGGTCCACTGGGATGCAAACAGCCTTGGGTGAAAGTTAATGTAGTAGACAGTACATTAGGTAAAAGATTGGACAATGCACACTAACAAGTGTAGTTCATGTATATAGAAGAGAGGTATAAAACAGGAGATAAAAGCAAGACAAAGCAAGAAAAGTCTGGGAGCAAGTGGTATTTAGGAAGCTAGGCCACAGTATGGCCATAGACGTCAAGTGGAGTTAAAGGACAGATTCCAGTTTCTGAGTAGTCTGCAAGTGAAAGGTTATCAAATTCACAGAAGGGTCATGGTCTTAGATGGACTAGTGCACTCAGGTATAGGAAAACAAGTAGAATCCTAGTATTGGAATCAAAACAAAAAGTCAGGGTCAAACTAGTAGCAAGAGTAATTAATGTCATTCTGAGTCCCAGGGGATTGTGTTGGAGCCTCTTTAGGACGAGATCAGAAACAGTCCTAGAGCAGTGGCTCTCAAATTTTTAATGTACATAAGAGTCACCTGGGGTGCTTTGGATTTCTGAAGTGGGGCCCAGGTGTCTGTATTTTTAACAAGAGCTCCACATTTTTCGGATGCAAGTTTCTACTGATCACATGTGGAGAAAATCTCCATAAAGCCTGAGGTGGCACCTATAGTAGGATAAGGGACCAAATAATCACAAATCTTGAGAAACGAGGCATTTAGAGATTGAAAGTCAGACCTTTCTACTAAGAGAAAAATGTATCTGTTTTTCTCAGAGCCGATTTCTATTTATTTGCATGTCAGAAGGCAGAAAACATGGGCTGATATGAACTCGGCTGGTGTGTTGTAAGCCTATTATGTTTTTCTCCTTATGTATATTGTATATTGAGTGCTTTTGTAATATCCAACATAAAGATTTGTACGTTTTAGTGTAAAAAAAAAGTAAGGCTGATTGTTCTTTTGTGCCTAATCTAAACTGTCTCTCATTTTTGCTTTCCATTTGTTATCTGCATAATTGAATTTCTCCTTTTCCTTCCCACGTCATAAATTGATTAGCATGAGTTGGGCAGACTGCTGTGTAATGCTAAGGGTTAACCAGAAGAGAATTACAAATGAACTATCTAGAAAGTTGATTATTAATCCAGCTAGAGAAGAAATATGCTTTTACTTAGCAAGAATGAGTATCCGAAGAGCTGATAATATTGTTCAGGCAGTGAGGTGGAATGGCAGAGCTTGGTAAGTAAAACAAAACTTGGGATTAATCTTTTATATCAGTTTTTTAAAATGCCTAGAATGCTGATATATTTAAACAGCTAAATCTAATATGAATTTACAAGCTGCCGGAACAAATCTAAAAAGTTCCAAATGTGTTTGTTAATGAGATCCCCACTTAGACTATCAGTAAAAGTTAACTGAAAAGTATTTACGTAAGTAGATAAATATATTTAATTTTGAATATTTATAAAAATACGTGATTAGATTTGTGATTAAGAACCAGGAAGTGGGCATGGAGGAACGATTTCTATAGCAATCTAAGTCCAAACCTCTAACTGAAGAATACTGAGTGACATGTTGTTGTTTTTTCACAAGAGCAAGTTCTGGATTCTTAGATATGAAAATGAAAATATAATTTAAAATATAATATTTGCATAAAGATTCAGTGAGATATTTTTCAGACTCCTAGGTGACAAAAATTGTCATAAGTTCTCTTATTTTCTGGGTCCTAGTACTCATTTCGTCCTGATGTTTAATTTAAGGACCTTTCTAAAGACAGCTTTTATTGTATTTGTGAATTGGAAGGAAAGAGAAATGAGAGGATCTGTGCTATTTGTACAAAGAAAATTAAGTGAAAAGATACGATTTTAATAATGTTCTTCCATCAAAGACTGCTCCTCCTGTTGTAGAAGAAATTTGATGTCAATATTCAATTCTATAAGATTGAATTTTTCCATAAATTACTTGATGTTACAAAAATGAGCCTTTTACACATAGTATGGACCATACTGAATATTATTGCAGCTTTATGCAATAATAAATCATTCCAATGTAGCATTGTACTTAGAAGTTAGTAAACTTATTAAAATCGTGCACCATGAAATGCAGAATTTTAATCTTTTCTTTAAAGGTATTTCTTTAGTGTCAATAAAAAGGCCTCAAATTAACATTTTGTTATTTAATGCTTACATGAGCACAAAAAGAGTGTGTTTTTAAAAAAACTATAAATATTGGAAGTATATGTTATATGTGAGCATGTGTGCATACCAGAGCACCATTTGGCCATATACACTCAGCTTTTTTTAAGTTCTAATGTTCTGACTCATATTTAGGACTGGGAATATAAACTATAGTAAGTGAAATAATAAAGACAGTAGTTAAAATTTATTGAGCTCTTGTGTGCTAAATGCTATGTTAAATGCTTTATCTCATTTAATCCTCATATTAACTCTATGGTTGTTGGAAAGCTACAAGGATTATAGTGTATGCTAAAACAAAGAGTAAGCTAATTAAAGAGGCTTTAACATCTGATGCTAAAAGTCTAGAAAATAAAGGCCCATGAAACAAAGCATATAAGAGGGGAGATCCCTAAATTCTGTGCGCTTGTCTTTCTCAAAATTAAGAAGATTTAATATGAGCCTGGGAAAGAAAAATAGAAGGAAATGAGCCAGTGATTCTTAGCAATCATTAATTCTTTAAAAAAAATTTTATTTGAAAATTTTAGTCATACAAAAATGTATGAAGAATAGGTTAAAATACCTATATAGTTATAAGAAATGAAACATTACTAATACAGTCAAAGCCTCCTGTGAAGCATTCTTCAAATTTGAAGGATTCTTCAAATTCAAGGTAAGCATTCTCTTGAATTTGGTGTTTATCATTCCCATGCTTTTCTTTATACTTATACTTAAATGCCATATTCATTATATATAGAGGGAAAACTCTACTTACCATTCTCTGAGATCTAAGAAAGACCTTTTCTTGGCTTCCTGTTACACCTTAATTAAAACAAAATCCTTAACACAATCTGCAAAGCCCCAGCCCTGTAAAATGGGACCCTTGCATTATCAGGCTCAGCTCTTGCCTTTCTCCTAATGGCTCTTTCTGGAATAGCTGCTATACTGATCTATACCCTCCAAGTTTTTTTCCTGCTCTAAGGTCTTCATGTTATGCTGTCTTATCAACTGGAATACACTTCTGTTCTCATTTTGGGGACTCTGCATTCCTGAACTGAGCTTTCAAATTGTAAACTTATAGAGCAGTACCAGTGTCTATAATCTTAATGTGGAGACACTGCAATGGGCTCTAAAAATCTGGAAATTTTATTTTTATGAATTTATTTATTTATTTTTGGCTGTTTTAGGTCTTCATTGCTGCTCATGGACTTTCTCTGGTTGTGGTGATGGGGGGCTACTCTTTGTTGTGGTGCATGGGCTTCTCATTGCGGTGGCTTCTCTTGTTGTGGAGCATGGGCTCTAGGCGTGTGGGCTTCAGTAGTTGTGGTGCACGGGCCTAGTTGCTCCACGGCATCCTGGACCAGGGCTCGAACCTGTGTCCCCTGCACTGGCAGGCAGATTCTTAACCACTGTGCCACCAGGGAAGCCCAAAAATCTGGAAAAATTTTGGACACACATTTGAGGAAATACATATGGTACTTTTGCATAAGAAAGCCATGAGGCCACTTATAAGAGTTTTGAGGTGGGTAACTATAATTAAAATATTCATAGTGGTGAAGGTTGCTGTAATATTGGTAGGCAGTTTCATTTTTTTAGGGGAATATAGAAAAGGTTATAAGAAAGGAAAAAAGAAAATGAAATCAGTCTGAGAGGAGGGCTAGGGTTTTCAAAATGTCAGAATATACTTATGTTGTACTCTATGTAAATCTTTGCTGGCATTTGTAATTAAAGTCCAAGGCCAAAAGATTATGCTGAAACATTGGTTTTGTTGTTTTTTCTTTTTGGTTGTTGGTGTGGAAAAAGGAGATAAAAAAGAGAATTTAATTAAAATGTTTTAGGGTTAAAGGAGGGGATTTGTAGGTGTCTCTTTGTGGTCACAGAAAGTGCCATTATTATAATATTGTACCTTACATTTTTATTTTTTACTCCTTATATTTTTAAATGAGCTTTTTCATATATTATCTTATACATTTCTTATATTAACCCTGTGAGATAGTTAAAGCGGGGGTCTTATTATCTTCATTTTGTAACTAGGAAAACTGGGAACAGCAATCAGACAGAAGCCAGGACTGACTTAAAAAAAAAATTCCTAGGCATAGCTTTGTAGACAAGACTAATATTCACTCTACTTCTGCCCCTCCAAAAAAGATTGGAGGGTATAATTAGGTTCTTTTAAAGACCAGGATGATTAGGTGGATGTCCTTTGTAGGTTTTCTAGACTTAAACATTTTATTTTTTCTAATTTCCTAAAGTTGCAACGTAGTTAACCATCTCCAGCAAACAGAACTGAGATGGTTAAATGCATATAGTTAATAGATACACTGCAAAGCCTATTCTAAGTTAAGGCTTATCGGGTGAAGTTTAATGGGCCCAGCCCTTGCCTGATATCTTAGAGCTCCAAGAATAAGGAGAAATAGCCGTGAATTTATAAGAATGAAATATCATAAAATTTGGAGTAAATAAACTGTAGCTTAAATAAAAACGTGATAAATCAAGCAGCGGGTACAAGCCCCTTGGATGGAAACCCAAGTCACATGGACTGAGGATGGACACCTTTTGGTACTCATTTAAAATACTGTTTTTAAAAGAACAAATGGAAGGCAGTGTGTATGTTGTATATATACATGTGTGCAGGCAAATGGAGGGGTATTTCTTTGAGAACAAAGAAATGCCAGGAGGTATTTGTAGTGATTAGCCAAGAAGGCTGTTTGCTGCATTTAAGGTAAAAACCAAATCTTGTATTTTTCAATTGGACAAATATCCTGGTTACAGAGAAATTCAATTTTTCACTCTTTCTGGGCCAGTAAGCACTAGATCCCCTTAGGTTAAAAGAAACAGGCATATTGACTCTGAAGAATAGAAGTCTTATGAGAATCTGATATCTATCCTTAGATGGCTAAATTGCTGCTATAGGGAAAGAGTGTGAACTGTGGAGGGCCAAACCCAAGTTAGCAGGTGAAAGTCACAGGGAGCCAGAATCACAGGAACAGCAGAAGAAACATTTTGTAACAGCTATAGTTGTCCAAAAATGGAATGAACTTCTTTGTGGATGTAGTGAAGGCCTTGTTACTAGGAGGAATTAGGGAGGAAGATTAAAGTGTTGGGTTATAACAAGTTGTTTCAGTCTTGAAGTTTATAAGAAGATATCCTCTATGTGTTAACTGTTAAGACAAGTATGTGAGTCAACATAACAAAGATATAGTCTTATGTGAAGACAAGGATCAATGTCATGAAGGCCAGGTTTACTTTCTGGGTTGCTCAGCCATACTTACTCTAGTATGTCAGTTAAAAAATTGGTGGATTTTTATCTGTAGGTAGCCATTTGATGCCTGGAATTATCCCAGGTAAGACCTTTAGCCTTCACCAGTTATCCCCAAATCTCAGAAGAACTGGTGTAAGAAAATGGAATTGTATTATAAGGGGGAAAAGAGAAATCAGTTAGTTTCTCCACTGGGTCCAGATCCGGAGAAGAAGAATTTAATATGATTTAGGGAGAACAGATTTAAAAATAACACTAGGGCTTCCCTGGTGGCGCAGTGGTTGAGAGTCCGCCTGCCGATGCAGGGGACACGGGTTCGTGCCCTGGCCTGGGAAGATCCCACATGCCGTGGAGCGGCTAGGCCCGTGAGCCATGGCCGCTGAGCCTGCACGTCCGGAGCCTGTGCTCCGCAACGGGAGAGGCCACAACAGTGAGAGGCCCGCGTACCACACACACACACACACACACACACACACACAAAAACAAAAAACAAAAAACAAACCCCACTAAATTCACTTAATTACCTTTAAAGTCTCTTGAGCTGTGGTACACTAATAACATAAATGATCACATTTTTAAGCACCTTAGAGATTTTCTGTTATTTCAGTTTCTTCTTATTCAGGTAATACTTTCATTTCAACAATTAAAAATATTTAAAAATTACAGAATTAATACACAAATACATTCTTGCTGTAGAGTAGTGCGTGGCATATAGCAGGCAATCATTAGATATTACTTGAATGAATAATTATTGAAAAAAAAAACAAAGGGAATTTTCCTTAATGTCTCTCCCCACCCTGAATTCTATTTCTCTCCCCGAACATATTCACTATATTCAATCTGGTTTATATCCTTCCAGACCTCTTTCTATATAATAATATACATATATACACAATTATTTAGAAATAGGCAGTTTTGTTTTGTGTGAGGGTAACACTCTCCCCTTTTACAGATATTGCTTTATATATTACATATCCTTTTTTTTTATTAAGATTCTGACTTAGACCTTTGTCATTTTAAATAGCTTCACTTTATTTTCTTCTACGTAGTATTTTATACTATGTATATATCATTGTTATAATGATAGATATCTAGGTTAGTTACAATTTAAGTATTCTTAGTTGAAATTTTAGGTATTTAAAACTTAGGGGATGGCAAAATGTGACTGTATTCTTTTAAAATACATAAAATGGGCATAGGAAGTTTCTACCTGATGGGATTATGAGAATTAGGGACACTGAAAGCAAAAGATTAGAATGTGTAGAGGCATAGAAGAGTGAAAAAGCATGATATCCTTTACTCCTTCATTAAGGCAACCCAAGAAGTCAGAGGATAATTGGTAGTGAGAAAAGGCTACTTTTATCCATTTAAAAATTGAGTGGGGATAATGACTATAAACTCTGGACAATACACAAAAAACAACTATCTGAAGATACTGGAGACCAATCCAAAGCAGGCTAAATCTTGAGAGGAGATGACATTTGGAGGAAGGGATACTAGGTAAGTTTGTCATTTTCAAGGTTTCCAGTATGAGGGCAGGCCTCAGTTTATAGAACTCCAGTAGAAGAATCAGCAGTCTTTCTGGTCTGGAGAACCAGGAGAGCAGACTTTGGGGCAACCACAACTCCTGGGAAGTGAGGAGGTAATCCTCTAAAAGAAAGAGTCACAGAAAGTGAGTCCCAAATTCTATGTGTAAACTTTGCTCCAGTCTCTGACTGATCCCCAAACTATGCATGCTCAGAACAGGCTTTAAGCAGCCCACATAAGGCTAAAAGAACTAAACAGATATTTGAGCTGCTGCCCACTGCAGGTGAGACATAATATGCAGTTTGAGCCTAAACAAGTAAGCATTTTGCTAAAACAAACAAACAAAAAAATGATACTCTTTAGAGCACTATAAAAGAATCCAGAGTCTCCATGACATAATGGTCATGATGTCTGAGATATAACCCCAAATTACTCAACAAATGAAGAATCAGGCAAATGTGAAAAAATAGGGTATTTCAGCAGAGAGATAGAAATTACCAAAAGAACCAAATAAGAAATAAGAAAATAACTTGATGGGCAAGTCAGTAGAATAAAGATAACAGAGGAAAAAGCCAGTGAAATTGAATCAATATAAATGATCTGATTTAAAGAACACAGAGAGAAAAAAAATTAGAAAAGAAATGAATATAACATTAGGGATATGTAAAACATTATTAAAAGTTCTAACATATATAAGTCCCAGAAAAGAAGGAGAGTGATATTATGGCAGAAAATAGTACTTGAAGAAATAGTGGTTCCAAATTTCCCAAATTTAGTGAAAGATATAAATTTACAGATTTAAGAAGTTCCGTGAACTTCAAGTAGGATAATTGCAAAGAAAAATACACCTAGGCACATTAAAATAAACTACTGAAAGCAAGAAAAATGTATAGGTAAAAGTTTTTGGTAAAGACCAAGAAAAAAGAGAACATAACTTACCAATATCGGGAATGAAAGAGGAATTCTCAGCGAAGAATTAATAGAGATTAAACAGATGATAGGGAATGTTATGAAGATCTTATGCCAAAAAATCATACAGGCATATTTTGGAGATATTGTACATTCAGTTCCAGACCACTGCAATAAAGTGAATATTGCAATAGTCACACAAATTTTTTGGTTTCCCAGTGCATATAAAAGTTATGTTTACCCTATAGTGTAGTCTATTAAGTGTGCAATAGCATTAAAAATACTTTATTGCTAAAAAAAATGCTAATCATCATCTGACAATGCAGGGTTGCCTCAAAACATCAATTTGTAGAAAACACAATATCTGCAAAATGTGATAAAGCAAAGTGCAATATAATGAGGTATACTTGTACTACTTAGAAGAAATGGATAAATTCCTTGAAAAATACAGTTTACTAAAATTGATACAAGATGAAACAGAAAACGTAAATAGCACTTCATTTATAAAAGACGTGGAATTTTTAAATTAAATAAAACTTTTAATAAAGAAAACTATGGGTCCAAACGGTTTCACTGGTGAATTCTACCAAATATTTAAGAAATAACTCAATCATGAAATTGAGTTATTTGTAGTGAGGTGGATGGATCTAGAGTCTGTCATACAGAGTGAATTAAGTCAGAAAGAGAAAAACAAATACCGTATGCTAACACATATATATGGCATCTAAAAAAAAAATGGTCATGAAGAAGCTAGGGGCAAGATGGGAATAAAGACGCAGACCTATTAGAGAATGGACTTGAGGACACGGGGAGGGGGAAGGGTAATCTGGGAAAAAGTGAGAGAAAAGCATTTAATGTTTGTAGATTTTTTTGATGATGGCCATTCTGACTGGTGTGAGGTGATACCTCATTTTAGTTTTCATTTGCATTTCTATAATGATTAGTGATGTTGAGCATTCGTTCATGTGTTTGTTGGTAATCTGTATATCTTCTTTGGAGAAATGCCTATTTAGGTCTTCTACCCATTTTTGGATTGGTTGTTTTGTTTTTTCATATTGAGCTGCATGAGCTGCTTGTATATTTTGTCTTGATTATTGTAGCTTTGTAGTATAGTCTGAAGTTCAGGAGCCTGATTCCTCCAGCTCCGTTTTTCTTTCTCAAGATTGCTTTGGCTATTCAGGGTCTTTTGTGTTTCCATAAAAATTGTGAAATTTTTTGTTCTAGTTCTGTGAAAAATGCCATTGGTAGTTTGGTAGGGATTGCATTGAATCTGTAGGTTGCTTTGGGTAGTATATTCATTTTCACAATGTTGATTCTTCCAATCCAAGAACATGGATTGGAAGAATCAACATTCTTTATATAAAATATAAAATATTTTATATCTCTCCATCTGTTTGTATCATGTTTAATTTCTTTCATCAGTGTCTTATAGTTTTCTGCATACAGGTCTTTTGTCTCCTTCAGTAGTTTTATTCCTAGGTATTTTATTCTTTTTGTTGCAATGGTAAATGGGAGTGTTTCCTTAATTTCTCTTTCAGAATTTTCATCATTAGTGTATAGGACTGCAATAGATTTCTGATCATTAACTTTGTATCCTGCAACTTTACCAAATTTATTGATTAGCTCTAGTTGTTTTCTGGTAGAGTCTTTAGGATTCTCATTATATAGTATCATGTCATCTGCAAACAGTGACAGCTTCACTTCTTCTTTTCCGATTTGGATTCCTTTTATTTCTTTTTCTTCTCTGATTGCTGTGGCTAAAACCTCCAAAACTCTGTTGAATAATAGTGGTGAGAGTGGGCAATCTTATCTTGTTCCTGACCTTAGTGGAAATGATTTCAGTTTTTGAGAATGATGTTGGCTGTTGGTTTTTCATATATGGCCTTTATTATGTTGAGGTAAGCTCCCTCTGTGCCTAGTTTCTGGAGGATTTTTGTCATAAATGGTTGTTGAATTTTGTCAAAAGCTTTTTCTGCATCTATTGAGATGATCATATGGTTTTTATCCTTCAATTTGTTAATATGGTTTATCACATTGATTGATTTGCATATATTGAAGAATCCTTGCATTCCTGGGATAAACCCCACTTGATCATGGTGTATGATCCTTTCAGTGTGCTGTTGAATTCTGTTTGCTAGTATTTTGTTGAGGATTTTTGCATCTGTGTTCATCAGTGATATTGGATTGTAGTTTTGTTTCTTTGTGACATTTTTTTTTGGTTTTGGTGTCAGGGTGATGGTGGTCTTGTAGAATGAGTTTGGGAGTGTTCCTCCCTCTGCTATAGTTTGGAAGAGTTTGAGAAGGATAGGTGTTAGCTCTTCTCTAAATGTTTGATGGCATTTGCCTGTGAAGCCATCTGGTCCTGGGCTTTTGTTTGGTGGACGATTTTTAATCACAGCCTCAATTTCAGTGCTTGTGATTGGTCTGTTTATATTTTCTCTTTTTTCCTGGTTCAGTCTTGGAAGGTTGTGCTTTTCTAAGAACTTGTCCATTTCTTCCAGGTTGTCCATTTTATTGGCATATAGTTGCTTGTAGCAATCTCTTGTGATCGTTTGTATTTCTGCAGTGTCAGTTGTTACTTCTCCTTTTTCATTTCTAATTCTATTGATTTCAGTCTTCTTCCTTTTTTTCTTGATGAGTCTGGCTAATGGTTTATCAATTTTGTTTACCTTCTTAAAGAACCAGCTTTTAGTTTTTTGATCTTTGCTATTGTTTCCTTCATTTCTTTTTCATTTATTTCTGATCTGATCTTTATTATTTCTTTCCTTCTGCCAACTTTGTGTGTTTTTTGTTCTTCTTTCTCTATTGCTTTAGGTGTAAGATTAGGTTGTTTATTTCAGATGTTTCTTGTTCCTTAAGGTAGGATTGTATTGCTATAAACTTCCCTCCTAGAACTGCTTTTGCTGCATCCCATAGGTTTTGGGTCATCGTGTTTTCATTGTCATTTGTTTCTAGGTATTTTTTCATTTCCTCTTTCCTTTCTTCAGTGATCTCTTGGTTATTAAGTAGTGTATTGTTTAGCCTCCATGTGTTTGTCTTTTTTACAGATTTTTTCCTGTAATTGATATCTAGAGTCATAGTGTTGTGGTTAGAAATGATACTTGATACGATTTCAGTTTTCTTAAATTTACCAAAGCTTCTGTTGTGATCCACGATATGATCTATCCTGGAGAATGTTCCATGAGCACTTGAGAAGAAAGTGTATTCTGTTGTTTTTGGATGGAATGTCCTATAAATATCAGTTAAGTCCATCTTGTTTAATGTATCATGTAAGCTTGTGTTTCCTTATTTATTTTCATTTTGGATGATCTGTCCTCTTTCTGTTTTTTAAGAATAACTTTTCAAGTCAAATATTATGATAGCACAATCACTTTTGACATTGTGGTACCATTTTTGCAGAGGACATTTTCTAAGGACTTTGCCTAATCTTTTTATATTCAAATCATTCTCTTTTGAATAATCTACCATGTCAACTATCATTCTTGCCAGTTTTTGTTTCTTCAGTTTCTATCTTGGCTAACTGCAAATTCTTGATTTGTGAATAATCTGAGCTGGTCTTCAGCACTATGTATCTCACAAGTTCCTGCTTCTTTTACAGGATTTGCAATTTCACTTTGAATTCATTTTACATTTTTATTTTGAATATTATTTACAATATTCTACAATGCAATATCCATCAGTCAGCTTAACTTGAGTCTCAATCTTGACTGAAAAAAATTATCTGGCAATTTTTAAAAGTATTCCTATTCTTAGCCTGCACTTCAATCGATTAAATCAGTCTTTGGGAATGGGACCCAGGCATCAATATTTTTTGAAGGCTCCATGTCACTACAATATGCAGACAAGTTGGAGGTCACTGGGCAGTGATTATCAAAGATACAAAGAAATTTATCTAAATGGGTGAGATACAGTTAAATTAATCTGTGAGAGATGTTTGAGTGAAGACTAATTTTTAAAAATGTTAAGTTCTTTAGTGAATATTTTTACATTTTGATGCCTTTCACTTCCTATGTAATTTTGGAGACTCACATAATGAATTTTGAATAATAACAGTATCTTCTATATCCAATGAATGTCAAGTATGTATGAGCTAGGAATACAGCAGTGAACTAAAATGTATGTTGTCCCTTTTCTTGAAGAGTTTACAGTCCAAAAAAGAGGAAGACATTAAATAAATATTTAATTATAAGATAATAAATACTGTGAAGGGAAAGGGAGACCTAACCTGGGCTTGGGATCAAGGATGGTGACTCTGCATTAGTGATCTTAAAGCTGAGGTATAAAAGATGAGATGAGTAAGAGATAATTTGGTGAAGAGGAGATGTAAGAGGGAACAGAGTTTTTGGAAGGCCATAAATTGGGAAGAAGCTTGCAAGCTCTAGAAACAGAAATCAGGTAAAGATGACTAAGAACAATCAACAGAGAATAGAGAAGGTCTAAGTTGCTGTGTGTGTGTGTGTGTGTGTGTGTGTGTGTGTGTGTGAAGATGAGATTAGAAAGATGGTTTGGAATCTGATACAATCTGTAGGTTGTGAGGAAGTAACAAAGGTTTTTAAGCAGGATATTGACATGATCAGATTTTATGTTTTAGGACCACAATTCAGGTAGCAAAAAAAAAAAAGATTTCCCAATGTGGTGTCCTCAATTATTAAGGTAGTGTGGATTTCTCCTCCAACTCTCAATATTCTCCCATTCCCCAAGCTAAATGCAAAACCACATGTAGGAGGGAAAAAAAAAACTCCGCTAGCATTCCTCAAGAGCCATATGTATACCAATACAAGCAGAGTATTCCTGTGAGTTTTTGAATTTGCCAAAGACAGCTTTGAAATAAGTCCAGGAGCTTGAGAGCCATATTCAAGGGATTGACCCCAGAGAACAGTATGGCTCCAGCAGCCACAGATCTCTGAAGGTACTAAAGTGGCCTGAGGCAATTAATTTGATAGCAACAAACATGAAACTGTCCTTTTAGTTTGAATGACTATTAGCTAGTAGGAAGTGGGAGAGAAAAAAATGAAAATTTTAATTAAATAATGTTTTACATGTTTTTTTCCTTTGGACTCAGTTCAGTCACAAATGATATAGCAGTTGCCTAGGATTTCCACACATTAATTAATTCAAAAGAGCAGAAAATGAATGAGAACTAGAAACTTATGTATTATGCCCTTTCCTTTAAGCACCAGGAAAAACTCGGTGTCTCTTGTGATCATAGGAGTTTGCATTTCTAAGACTTGGCTGTATCCAATTTAAAAATGGATTAAAATATGCTCCCACACATATTAATAAAGGAAAGATATTTGTTTTATTTTTCTTTACCTGTTTATTGAAAGTAAACAATGATGGAAATAGTTAATATTTATTTGTACATTTAAGTGATGGAAAGAAGACGTGAAAGCAATGACACTACTAAGAGTAAAATCACATCTAAAGAACATTTTTGTTTTCCAAAGATAAAATGCCCTTAACAAAACAAAAATTTACAGGCATGATTTAGACTTACCCTCATTTTATTACAAAATATAAATATCTCTGATATTAATGGTGTCCATTGCCTTTAGGCCACTGACAATTGGAGTCCAAGAAAAGAAACGAAATCGTCACAGCACTATCAGCTAAAGAGCCAATTATAATAGATCTGGAGATAGCAAGTTTTACAGGAAATTATGCAAAAGGGGAATTGAATATTAATTGTAATTGGGAAGCACAAAATCTAAATTCTGGTTCTGACTATGCCACAGATTAACTGTGTGACTGTGTTTCATTTAGTCCATCTCAAATCTGTACTCGCACTGTACTATTAATACTACTGATAATAATAACCAATATTGAAAGTAATTGAGAGTTTTCAGTGTCCCAGTACTTTGTGCCTGTTTATTCTTCTGCCTTTCTCTCTTTTAAAATTGAAGCTCTAGTTAGTGAAGAAACAGGAAAATGATTTATATTTCTGGGAAGAAGCACTTTTTCTAAATGAAAAAGTCCTCTGAAATCTGCTGTATGTGCTGCTGTCTGGCATGTTTGCTAATTCTACATGGTATTCAGTGGGACAGTTCCAAAGAGAGATACACATACTAGATCAGAAAGAAAAAAAATTGCTGTAGGTTCATTTCTGATGTGTTAATTTTCTTTTTATGCTGCCACCTTTTCTTTCTTTTTCAACTGTGCAGAGTCAGTGATTGCTCAGTAATAGCTAAATTGCTTAAAGCATTCTTTTATTTTAGAAGGTAAAGTGCATTTCACTTATGACTGTGCTGCTTGAAATTTTGTCCATTTTATCAGTTTATTTTGCTGTTTCCCTAGAGTTTTTTAGACATTTTTTACCCTAAAAATGAGGGTGTGTCAGAATTGTTGCAAGCAAAGATAGAGGTAATCATATGTGGTTCCTGTTATAAGCTTTGTGTTGATACTGACTGCTATTTAAAATGGAACCTCTAAGATGAATCTACTTCTAGCAGTTTTTGCTTTTTCAAGTTAATTTATTGTGCAACATGTAATCAATTTTTTCGTAATAATTACATTTTTGTTATACCTTTATTGTTCAAGGATCGATTTGGCTATTTGAACAAGGAACTCAACACAGAATGAGTTAATCCCTCTAATACACATTCATGTGTTTCTTAAATTTCTAAAGACTGCCCCTTTAAGCACCAACATTATTTTTATACGTTTCCTATACATTCTGATTTCCTAAATACTTTGTTGTTTAGAAATATTTTAAAAAAATGAAGGGCTTCGCTGGTGGCGCAGTGGTCGAGAGTCCACCTGCCGATGCAGGGCACACGGGTTCGTGCCCCCGGTCCGGGAAGATCCCACATGCCATGGAGCGGCTGGGCCCGTGAGCCATGGCCGCTGAGCCTGCGCGTCCGGAGCCTGTGCTCCGCAACGGGAGAGGCCACAACAGCGAGAGGCCCACGTACCGCAAAAAAAAAAAAAAAAAAAAAAAGAAGGGGATATTTAAAATCACCCATAATTCCATTACCAGAGATAACCCCTGTTAAAATTTTTGGGTAATGTATATATAGTTAAGCTTATATCATATCCAGTTTTAAATTATAATTTAAAAATTTAATTACCTAGCAGCTTGCCTTTGTGGCTCAGAGTCATCATGATGCACTTCTGATTCCTGAACTGCTTCTTGAGTTGAATTGTCTATTAAGGCTACTTATCTCTATGTTGAGCGGGCCCCCAAACTGCTGTGCTTTTTAAGTTCTGGTGTCTGCATTTTGGATTTTCTGTCTTTTCCTTTGTTTCCAGACTGTAAAATGTCATTTCTTGGTAATTAGTGTTTTTGCCTCTAGTAATATTAATCCTTCTTCCATACTCCTATGAACTGCTATTTCTATTCAGCTGTAGGCTGTTAAATTAGATAAGAAGAGGGGGAAAACTAGCATTTTATAAAGTTCCTTTCTGTTGTACAGCACTAATACAGGTGCTTTCACATAAATTATGCTATTTAATTTTCACAGTGAGTCCCTGGATTATTGTTAGTTCAATTTTCTTAGACAACAGAGAACCATTTATGAGCGCTTACTATATGCGAGGCACTGTGCTAAGAACTTTACATATACTATGTTAATTGGGTTTATTTCTGCAACACTCCAGTGAGGTGGACTGTTTTACAGTTAGAAATACCTAGATTCAGAGAAGCTGAATAACTTTCCCAAGATCATAATACTAGTAAGTAGTAGAATCAGGGTTTGAACCCAGGAGTGCCCCTCAAATAATTAAAAGCACTATAATTTTATCTGAAGTAAAAGTAAATAGATTCTGAGCTCCAGAATTATTCTTTAAGAAAAGTAAGTGAGCTTTAGTGTATTACTTTGACATCTGTTTTGGCTTTTGCTTCCTTTTTAATTCTCCTCATTACTCTGTTATAAGGATGTTGCTGTATAAATGATCTATGGAGAAACATGGGTGTCTAAGGAACTCAATATTCACGGCAAATTAATCCTAAAAGAATGAAGTTTAAAAAATTTACCAAGGAAGGAGCAATTCTTATCGTTGTTAAATAAGCCCGTCATTCATAATTCATAGAATCATGAGTGTATTCTCTGCTAAATTTCTTATATCAAAAGGTACTGATTTATGGATTTACATAGAAGTTAATACAGTAATTAACCAAAACACCATTGTATTGATTGTCCATAGCTATCCTTCTTGGGGAAACGGGTTTTAATCTCAATGTATATTTCTAATTATACATGAAATGAAGGAGTAATTCCAAGGAAAAAGCCTCATTTGATTATTCTATGGTAGTTCAGAGGTTAAGTGGTGGTTAAAACTTGGTCTTTAAAGTTTGTCTGCCTAGATTAAAATCCTGACTTGACGATTACTAGCGTAATCTTGGACAAGTTAATTTATATGTGCCTACTTTCTCATATGTAAAATGGGGATAGTGATAATAATATCCACATACTAATACCTACTCCAATATGTGTTGTTTGTTTTGTGGACTAAATAAGTTAATATATGTAAAATAACTACAATAATGCTTGTACAATAAGTGCTTTACAAGTGTTACTATTATTATTTTAATTTGAACTATTTTTCAAATCTCTGAGTTCTGTAAAAACCAACAATCTTAAGTCTTTGCCTATGAAAACGGTATATTTTTCACTTCAAGAATAACCTAAGTATTGTCTTCCATTATTCGCTCTCTCCTTCCTTAAGATCTACCCTGAAGTTGACAATGACCTCACTGTGAACTTTGTAACTTCATTTTAAATTATTTCTTAGACATAAGTACAGAAACATTCAAAGTTACAGTACTTTATTTGGAATGGACAGAAGCTTCATGTGAGGTGTCAAATATAGTGTCTCTTTACCTTCATATAATTTCTTCCCAGATTGTGAGATTTTTTTTCCTGCCATTTGAAAATATGATACATTAGGCAATTAGGTTAACAGTGGAGTCCAGCAGCTGACTTGAGTGTTGAATGTGCATTGGTATCCTGTAATGGAGAGGACTCCTTGTTTATTTGCTATTTTATTTTTGAAAGAAAGTTGCAAATGGCAATTTACTCTACCCCCCCCCCCACTATGGTGTACATGTGCAAGACAAAGATAAAAACTATGTTTCCTTCGTGGAAGGGTGTGGAGGTAGAGGATGATTTCAAATTAGAAATAATGACAGCAATAGAGGCTTCCAATGAAGATACTGTGGCCACCAAAGGATAAAGGGGAGAAGCTAATTTCTGAAGTTGAGGTATTTGATTAAACATTTATGTTGCTCTTTATGTGTACAGGTGCCAGGTATGTTGTTATTTATGAGCTGAAGAGACAGTGTGTTTGACAGAGGTGTTTATTGGATGGTTTGATGATGGTTGGGAGAGAAGCAATATTGAGATATCCAGAAAACCTGTAATAAGTAAAAAATATTTTGATAGGTAAAGACT
The DNA here is from genome assembly GCF_059928025.1 of Delphinapterus leucas. Taxonomy (NCBI): domain Eukaryota; kingdom Metazoa; phylum Chordata; class Mammalia; order Artiodactyla; family Monodontidae; genus Delphinapterus; species Delphinapterus leucas. The sequence continues at coordinate 39,252,499 of NC_143135.1, forward strand.
TTTGCTTTTTAAGGCTTTTGCTTTTCTTTTATAATGATTAACTGTGAGAATTGGCTTATTGTAATGGTGGTTTATTATCTTGGATAATAACATTGACTTAGAGAAAAAAAAGAAATTACCAGATTTTGATTAGAATGTCTAATGCTTTCTTTTATTACTTTAACAAACTTTCTTCTTTTTTTGAAAGAGCTTACAACTTTGTCAACCTCAGGTGACTTTATGTTTGAATGTTTATTTTTTAAAGTCTAGCATTCTGCCTGTGTATCCCTCTGTGTGTGTTTGTTTGTGTGTGTGTATTTGGACTGGAGGAGGAAATGGGGAGGAAAGTGAAATTTTAAGGAGATGGAAAGTCAGTGAAAGTTGACATAAGGGACTGGAGTTTTGTATTGAAAAATAAAAGATTTCAAGCATGTTTTCCCCCTTAGCAAGAAAAATGAAACTGACTATATTATGCATATTTCCATGAAGAATGTATATAAATATCATATGCAAAATTACAGGAACAAGCAAACTTTCTAAGAAATGGAAGAAAATATATATGACAATAAAACTGTAGCAGAGGTAAAGAGAAACTTTTTTTGAACATACTTTTAAATATAGTGTCCAACTGGGATAAAGTTTCAACAGAACAGGCTGGGCCATTTATAGATTACAACACATTTAATTTTCTCAATGTTACAGTGTTGATTTTGATAAAGAATTTGTTGATGCTATATCAGCTTCTCCATGTGGAGGAGTGCTACTGGGTGATTAGTTAGACTTGGGGCTTGTGGCCAAAATTCAGAAATTTGGTCCCCAGTTCTTCTGGCTTTCTGAAAATGGGAAAAAGCTAGTAAGTTTTTCTGAGTCTTGATTCCCTCTGAAAGAAGTTCTTCAAGGGTGCCTGCTTTTTCCTCTTTATCTTCTTTCTTTCTTTTCTTTTCTTTTTTTTTCTTTTTTTTGGAAATTCTCTTTTTGTCTCATGTTTTTACCATCTTCATCTATATTTAATTAAGTAGATACTAATTTTAGAGGTACTCCAGGTTTTATATTAGCTTAGCTATATGAAAATTATTTATATTTCTATCCATTTTTACTGTGATTTTAAAGCCAAAGAGTCTAATTTTTCACTGTAAGTTTAAAGCTGAGGAATCTAAAACTTGATGAGATTACTTGATTTGCTCAAGATCACATATTTAGGAATCCAGATCAGTACTGTTGGTAATGCTACACTGCCAAATAATTGATCCCTATTCAATTTTTTTGTTTTGCCATATTGATGACCAGTGTCAACGTTTATTTTGTTTTAAATCAAACATTTAACCATGTGCAGTTATTTTAATTTCCTATATTTACTGTCTATCAATAGATGGACACGTATCAAGAAGATTTACCTCATTGCTTTGTAGGGCTCATTTGCAGCTTGATATAGTACTTTTAGAGTTTCATCATTTTAAATACAATTTCTAATTGGATAGAATATACTAATACATTTATGAGATTTGCATTTTGAAGAGAAACTATCACATCTTTTTGTGTCTGATTTGACAATAAGAAGGCATATGTTATTTTTTGCTTTTCCATAAATTATAGGCTTGTTTAACAATTAGAATGGATTTGGAGAAAAGAGTAAAATATAGTCTTTTTCATTGCTTTTTTTTTCTGATTAAAAAACAAACCATGGTTATTGGAGAAAATTTGGAAAATGTAAAAAAGAAACTAAAAAAAACCTCCATAATGACATCTAGAGATACCTTAAAAATGCTTATACTGATTATATCCTTCAAGTTCTTCTACTTAGATACACGTAGTTTTTAAAAGAAAAATGAAAAATGTTATCTTATTGCACATGCTGTTTTGCAAGCTACTTTTTAAAAGTTAACATACCATGATGATTTTCCCCATGTCATTAAATATACTCCTGCATACCTTTTCTTTTTAAAATGAACTGTTATTTAGTACAAAAGTAACAGTTACTGCATATAAGAAATTTAGGAAACACATACAAAAATAAAAAGAAGAAAAAACTGCATTTCCTTGTCCATATATAATCATTATAATATCAAGGTTATATACATCCAGTATTAAAATTTTATGTTTCTCTCTCTAATGTTTATATCTATATCTCCTTTTTAAACAAAAATGGAATCATATGGTAACAAATGCTTTATATTCTGCTTTTTTATTTAACAATATATATCATATCGTTTATATTTTCCTATGAACCACTATTATTTTACATCATTATTTTTAATGGTTGCATACTATTCTATTTGTGGACATTCCATAGTTTAACTGATCATCTATAGTTATTTTTAAATTTTTTACTATTATTAAAAACATTGCAATAAACTCTTTTGTAGCTCAATCTTTGCACACATCTCTGATGATTTCTTTAGTTCAAATTTTTAGAAATGAATTGTCAGTTAGTCACTTTTTAAAGGCATTTGATACATATTGCCAAAATGCCTTCTAGAAAAGTTGAACCAGTTTACTTTTACTAGCAGTGTACAAGAGTACTCATCTTGCCACATCCTTGCTTACAATATTCCTGTCATTATTTTCAGCCATTGCTAATATGACAGGTAGAAAATGGTAGCTTATTTTTAGTATAATTGTATTTCTTTGATTAGTTGTGAAATGAAATATTTCTTCATTTGTTTATTGCTCATTTGCATTTCATTTCTTTTTTAAAAAATAAATTTCTTACTCATATCCTTTGAGAAGTAGCTTCAATTTTAGAGTCAGACTGTTGGTGACAGTATTTGAATCTTGGCTCTACCATCACTACTTACCAACTCTGTAACCTTGGGTGTTTACTTAATCTATTGGTTCCTCAGTTTCCTTATCTGTAAAAGTTTTCTGTGTGTCATAGGGCTGTTGAAAGGATCAAATGAATGAACATATATAAAATATTTCGAATAGTCCAGCACAAAGTAATGCACATTATTATAATCGACAGTTAATACTTATTCATTTGTAAAAGGTATTTACATGCTGAAATAGTAATCCTTTATCTTATATGATGCAGATTCTTTTCCAACTTTATTTTGTGTTTCAATTAAAGTTTTTAGAAAATCAATTCTCTCATCAAATCTAAACTTTCATTTTTTTCCTTTAGAGTTTCTGCCTTTGGTGTCATTTTTAGGAATGTCTTTTCCACCCAACATTATGTAAATATTCACTTGTATTTAATTATAACATTACCTTTTTTTTTACATTTAATTTTTTAATACATCTGAAATTTATTTTGTTGCATGATATGCTATTAAGATATAAAGAACCAATTTTCCCAGCAATATTAGTCATATAATCCATCTTTTAAACAGTGCAGTTATCCTAGACTAAATTCTTAGAGATACTTGTGTCCATTTTTAACTTCTTTTATTAATAATCAATCTGGCTATCCATTTGGCACACTTTTAATTAGTGATATTTTATATTTTTTAATTGAATTATGTTTCTTTTTCAGATTATCTGTGTTATTCTCAAGCATTTATTTTTCCAGATGAAGTTTAGTGTAATTTTATCATTTCTTCCCCCACCCACCAAAAAATCTCTGTTTGTGATTTTTCCAGAAGTATATTAAATTTATAAAACGGTTTGGGATCATATGATTTTTAAACTGTTACATTATATTTTACTTTAAGGATACATTTTAAATTTAACCCACTGTGCTTAGCACATAGTAGGCAGTCAACACAAGTTGTTTAATAAGTGTTAAATATGTTAATACTAACTGCTGAAATTTAGGTAGTTTTAATTTTTCTCTACCATAAGCAGTACTTCAGTGAACATATTTAACATATAAATCTTTGAATACCACCATGATTGCTTCTGTGGAATAAATTCCTAGACATCTAAAATATAGTTCAAAGAGTATTTTTAATGATTTTGATATACTGCCAAATCGCTTTCTAGAAAGGATGCACTGATTCATACTCCCCTCAGCAGTTTGAAATCACACTGTTGTGATCAGCTCCATATGTGTCTCCCCATTGTAAGGTGAAATACCAATTTCTAATAAGCTTAAAATTAATATTTCATGGTAAAAGAAACATTTTTACTTTTTAAGTGCTTGTTTATATTTTCTGAGTGTAAAGGAGAGGCACATTAAACTTGTTGAATTTAGAGTAAAATACATGTCTCCTATTCTATAGGATAATAAACCAACCAATGTAGATATAAATCCATATGCTTGGGCAGAGTCACATGTGCAAGAAACCAGATGATGGTAATAATAATAATAATACAGTAAATATTATTTTAAGATAATGTCTTCAAGTGGCTTTTTTCCCTATTCCAAATTGTATTTCTTCTTTATACTGTGAAATCACTTCTCCCTCTCTTCTGATGAAAGGAAATCCTGTTCACTTAGTTTGAGTGTTTATACAACTTTAGCTCTTTTAATAGTGACAGAGTATTTTCACCATTACCTTGCATGGACAGCCTCAGTCCTATGACCAACTGGCTTTAAGTTGCAATTTTTGTTGGAGGAAAAAATTCATTTTTATTTTGTTTTGTCCTTGCATACCTGGGAACTGAGATTTAAACAAGAAAGTAAACTAACATTACAGTTTTGAGTAGTTGGATGGAAAGAAGCTAATAACTAAAGGGCTTTAAGTACCCTGGTTCCTTTAGTCTTTTTTTCTTTAATTAATTTATTTGTTTTTATTTTTGACTGTGTTGGGTCTTCATTGCTGTGCACGGCTTTCTCTAGTTGTGGCGATCAGGGGCTATTCTTCGTTGCGGTGCACGGGCTTCTCATTGTCATGGCTTCTCTTGCTGTGGAGCATGGGCTCTAGGCACGTAGGCTTCAGTAGTTGTGGCACATGGTCTCAGTAGTTGTGTCTCGCAGGCTGTAGAGCGCAGGCTCAGTAGTTGTGGCGCACGGGCTTAGTTGCTCCGTGGCATGTGGGATCTTCCCGGGCCAGGGATCAAACCCGTGTCCCCTGCATTGGCAGGCGGATTCTTAACCACTGTGCCACCAGGGAAGCCCCCTTTAGTTTTTATTGATCTATTTATTTATTTTCATTCTTCCTCTTTATCTCTCTTGATGCAGTACACATTACCACAAAAAGAGAGTAAGGCTCAATCAGTCACGATGGTATAGCTATTACTACTGTATTTTAAAAGTTGAAGTCCTCTTTGCTTAGAAACAAATGCCAATAACTTGAATATCTCTGTAACCACACCTTTTTTTTATATATAAAAGGTTTCTTTGTAGATTGAGTTTTTAGTGTTCTGAAGAATAATACCCCTTAATACTTTCTTATTTTTCGTTTTCTCTCCTTTTCTCTTTCCTACCTTCTCTCCATCTCTCCCACCCACTCTGGCCCCTCCGTTTCCCCCCGGCCCCTTCCCTTCTTTCCATCAGGGTTAAGTTTAGTTAGTGTTAAAGAGATAACAACAGTCAGCTCTGGAGTCTGAAATGTTCCATCAATAGTGCATTGTTTTCCCCATTTTCAACAGTTGCCTGGGGAGATATAAGTTGCTCTATGCTTGGTCTATAGAATGTAGTCACGGGCTTCAATGATGATCACGAAGAATTCTTCCCTTATTTTCTTCACTTTAACCTCATAGAGACCATATGAAACTCTTACCCTTAGCAAGAGTGCTGTGATTTTAAAATCCAATTTCCTCAACTTTTCCCATATTCCCAGTAACCATCTTTTGAAAAGAGGTTTTAGCCATTTAAAGGCAGGAGTGTAGAGGAAGTAGGTGAAAGATTCTGCTTATAATTATAGCTAACTCTATCAAACATGCATGGATTATGTCTTGAACATTTAAGTACAACAGTTTTTTAATCCTGGGATGACTTCCCCTTAACAACCAGCATGTTTCTCTTTCTCTGTTTCAACTCTTGTCTCTACTGTCACCCTTTGCCAGTTTTGGGGGGATTTCTAGTTTATTTTAATATTGACCTTGAATCAATGTAATTCAGAAGGTATTGATCCAGGAGGAAAAAAAATCACATTATGTATTCCAGAACTATACATAAATGACTTGAGATTAACCAAATTATTTTCTGAATATACTGTTTGTATTAGATCTGCAATTTCCTCCATTACTATAATCATATATCATTCATCAGAGAAGTATGCAACTATAGGTTTTTAGTGAGTTCTTTAGGACCATCGCCATTTCCTTTGTCTTTTGTATACGGTGCTCAGTGCTTTGAAGTTTGGATGTCTGTATTCTAGTCCCAATCTTCTTTGGTGCTTTGGAGTTTAGAGAAATGGATTCTAGTCTGAACTCTCTCTGCTACTAATTAACAACAAGTTACTTGCTTAAGCAAGTTGTTTAAGCTTTCTAGACCTCTTTCCTTTTCAGTTGTAACAGTCTTTGGTTCAGTGATGCAAACTATCTAATCTCATCTGGAGAGATTAGGTTTGATAAGTAAAAAATGTCATTACTCTGTTTTATAATGTGTATAATTTCTGTTTGAGTGAGTAGGCTGAAAAGTAATTGGTGTGGACTAGTAAAGTATGAAAAGGGTTTAAGAAGTGTTAGTTAAGAATAGTGAGCTTTTGAGATTTTTTTAAAATGTAAGTTGATGAAGTTGTAACTACTTCTCATATCTTTTCCCTAATGGCAGTAGTCATTTTTGGTTAGATAACCCTTTAAGTTCCATTTAAAAAATTGCTAATAGGCATAATGTTAGCATTAAGTTTAACTTTCATACTTTCACCCTGTGGTTTTTGACTTGGTTGTTTCCTTTTCTTAAAACAGTGATACAACGTGGCACGGCCTCAATAATTACAGAAATAAAGAGAAGGGGGAAAAGTGTAGAAAATGAGAGACAAAGGGAGGGAGGGAGGGAAGGAGGGAAAAGGGAGGGAGGGAGAGGAGAGGGAGAGAGAGAAAAAGAGAAAGGAATGAACATGAAAGGAATAACAATGAATCGGGTCATTCCTTTCTAAGTATTCTTCTGGTCTTCAAAAGCAATTTTACTTTACTATTTCGTTGATTTTGCAGGGGATAAGTCATCTCCTATTTTTAATTTTAATTATTTAAAATATTTGAGTCATTATGGCACATGTTTAAGCAGAGATTAGGACGTAAGTCTAGTGCTAGATAGGAGAAAATGATAAAAAGCAACCTAAACGTCCATCAACAGAGGAATGGGTAAAGAAGATGTGGTATATATATATATACAATGGAATATTACTCAGCCATAAAAAGAATGAAATAATGCCATTTGAAGCAACATGGATGGACCTAGAGATTATCATACTAAGTGAAGTTAGTCAGACAAAGACAAATATCATATGACATCACTCATATGTGGAATCTAATTTTGAAAAATGATACAAGGGAACTTATTTACAAAACAGAAACAGATGCACAGTTTTCGAAAACAAACCTATAGTTACCAAAGGGGAAACATGGGTGGAGGGATAAATTAGGAGTTTGAGATTAACATACACACACTTACTATATATAAAATAGATGACTAACAAGGACCTACTGTATAGCACAGGGAACTCTACTCAATATTCTATAATAACCTATATGGGTAAAGAATCTGAAAAAGAATGAATATATGTATATGTATAACTGAAGCACTTTGCTGTACACCTGAAACTAACACGGCATTGTAAATCAATAAAAATGTAAGTAAATAAAAAAAATAATAAATTTTCAAATAAACTAACTTTTAAAAAAAACAAAAAAAGGGGCTTCCCTGGTGGCGCAGTGGTTGAGAGTCCTCCTGCCGATGCAGGGGACACGGGTTCGTGCCCCGGTCCGGGAAGATCCCACATGCCGCAGAGTGGCTGGGCCCGTGAGCCATGGCCGCTGGGCCTGCGCGTCCGGAGCCTGTGCTCTGCAACAGGAGAGGCCACAACAGTGAGAGGCCCGCGTACCGCAAAAAAAGAACAAAAAAAGGAGAAAATGGTAAAGACATTAATACTAAGTTATCATTTTTTTCTATTTTAAAATGCATTCCACATGTGATATTTGTATTGCTGGAAAAGTTAATTTTTAGAGTGAGTTTGAAATACATTGTCATCATTTTACCTGCACAACTGCTAAGAAGACAGAAGGATTGGAAACAAAAGCTACAAACCTGTGAGTTAGTGATAGCATACCTCAGAGTGCCTATATAATCTGATTAGTAGAGATTCTAATGAACTGAAAAAAAAAGGAGTTCCTGACGATTAAAATATTCTGAATAGGGTTTGCAGATTTTCTGATTTTGGGGGTAGACTTTTCTGTAGGACTTTACATGTTTTATAATAGGTAGTTCCCAGGTATGTGCATATACAGTTCAGGATGTTCTGAATGATGAAGAGGCATTGTCTTAGTCCGTTGGGCTGCTATAACAAAATAACCATAGATAGTTTATAAATGATAGAAACTTATTTCTCACAGTTCTGGAGGCTAGAAATCTGATATCAGGGTGCTGGCATGGTCAGGTGAGGGCTCTCTTCTGGCTCACAGACTTCTTGTTATATGGTGGAAGGGACTAGGGAGCTCTTTGGGATCTCTTTTATAAGAGCACTAATCACATTCATTAGGGCTCTACCCTCATGACCTAATCACTTCCCAGTGGCCCCACTACTAATACCTTCACCTTTGGGGGTTATGATTTCAACACATGAATTTTGGGGAAGACACAAACATTCAGACTGTAGCAGGCATAGGGAGCTCAGAGAAAGATTTGGCTTTATGATTTAGGTAATTATGGTGCAGTGTAATATTGTGAGATGATATCTGCATAGAAGCTGTAATTGTATTGAGTTAAAGATGGGTCAAAATGCATAATCTTCAGTATTTATTAAATATACCAAGGGCTTAGAGGCTGTATTAGCAATGACAGGTAATTTAGCCTCTTTCTTTCTTCCTTTCTCTCTTTCTTTCTCATGGTGATTATCTAATAATGCTCAGGGTATATGATATATATATATGTTTATTCAACATATTTGTTATATACTTTAATTTCTTAAAGACTACAGAGTTAAGCACATGTAAACCATAAAACCACAAACTCTTGCAATAAAATTTGGGTAATGCCTGGGTATGACTGTACCCACCAATTAAAATCTCAGGCGTGATGCCACACCATTTGCTCGCAAGATTCACTGTTTCCAGAGCAGTAGGGGAAGATGTTGTAAGTGACAAAAACTATCTAATAGAATAGGAGGCTAAGCTTATTTGGCCGTGAAAAAGTAACTCAAAGAAGGAAGTTAGACCTAAGGAAAGAGAATAAAATATGAAAGGAGGAGTGTGTTAAAGGAGGAGATTTCAATCAGTGGTGCAGAAATTGAAGAAGAGCCCATATGCTTGGATTGACTACTGACACGTTTCTGTTTTAGGCGAATGTTGAGAATTTATTTCTCTACATTTTGTAGAAGTGCAGAACTGCACATTGTGAACTGTCCTTTGTGGTTGTCTGAATTATGAAAACATGTTAGGGACATAAAGCTGAATTATGAAAACATGTTAGGGACATAAAGCTCAAATAGTTTGTGTCACAACTACAGTTTAATGATGAAATTATATTTCTTTTGTGCACTGGTGTTCATAGATGTGCACATTCACAGACTAACATGCTACTGTGAATAATTTTCTGTGCAATGTCATTTTCTTCTCCCATTGTTCTTGATAAATAAATCTACACACTATGGCATTACATTTTTGAAGAGTTAAAAAATGGTTGTGTCATATGACCATCGCCAGTTCTGAACATAGTTCACATTAACTGATGTGGGATTTTATAGCATCCGAAAAAAATAATAAAATGTCATAAAAATGATGGGTAGGGGTTCACAGAAAATGACAGAAAATTTATATATCAGAACTTGAATTAAAATTTTAATTAAGGATCTTTCCATTCCAGTTATTCCAGCCAGGTGTTCAGCCAGTGATGGCAAACACCGGCTTTGTCCATCATTTCAAAGATGGTTAATAATTTCATTCTTATATTACTTTGCTTTTATTTTATTTTTTCTGAAGTTCTCCTTCTGTGAAAGATGTTCAGCTTCTTGTGACCAGAGGTTAACCTGCATACTTCTTTTGGAATCAGTTATTATTGCCCTCACTCAACTTGGCTTATCTTTGTGTGACCTTTTGAAGAAGTAGCCTTTCCAACAAAGTCCTACTCTTAGCTGTCAACCTGAGTCTTTGTTAGTGCTCTGTTATCTCTTATGACTCCCCTAGTCTTGACTGATTGGCTCCTCAACTTAAAGCCTGCCATCTGTCTCTACTTTCCCTTTCCTTTCGCCTTTTCTTCCTATGCTATTAATTTGTCATTCTTTCTTTTTGAGCTATAATTGATATATAGCACTGTGTAAGTTTAAGCTGCACATCGTAATGTTTTGGCTTATGTTTAGTGTGAAATGATTACCACAATAAGTTTACTTAACATATCATTATTTCTTTTCTGCTAGAAAAATCTGTGTTTCTCTACTGTACAAGTTTTAAAAAGTCTTTAGTATACTTGCTAAAAAGTCTTTAGTATGCTTTAGCATATTTTTTAACATCACACATAAGTGTGATAAAATGAGGAGTCAGAACTGATGAACTTGTGTTTCTTCTCCATTGTTACTTATTTTGGTCATTTTGACTAACCTGGCTTTTGTAATCTATATTTTTAGTAGGTTTAATAATGTATGTATCACCAATTAATCAGTAAATCAGCCAATTATTTATTGAATTACTATGTTAAGTACTGTGGTAGACATAAAAGAAGTATAAAATGATTCTCACTTTCAGTAAGCCTGCAATATAAATAAATTCAGGCAGTATTTAATGTTGAATTTCAGAGCATTTACTTGTCTTTCAACAAGTATTAGGTGCCTTATAGAATAATAATAATAATTAACATATAATGAATATTGTCTGTGGGCCAGGCATTGTGCTAAGTGCTTTAAATATATTATATAATTTAATCATTTACATAATTTCTATGAGCTAGGTTTTATTATTACTACCGTTACTATTTTATAATGAAGAAAATAAGGCACAGAGGTCAAGTAACTTGCCTAGGGTCACAGAGTTAGTAGATATTGCAAGAATAATATAAGCCAGGCAGGCTGACTGTTAAACACTGTGCTAGAGAGCCTCCATGTATTATGTGGTAGGATTATAAATACATTTTGAGATTCTGACAGAAAAGTCTAAGTAATTTTGGCATAGTACTTACTATAGTATTAGAGTTTATAATACAGTTTCATTCTTCAGAATATAGTAAATATTGATCATATATACACATATATGTCACACTGTATTTCTATGTGTGTTTTATATTTATTCATTCCTTGGTGCTTTGGAGTTTGACTTAACAAATGTTTACTGAGTACTTAACTATGTACCAGGCACCATATGGTCATTAGAGATACATCAGTGAACAAAACAGAAATTCCTTCCATCAAAGAGCTTACATTATAGTGGAAGGAGAAAGGCAATATAAAAAATAAATTATTATGTAGTACGGCAAAAGATAAATGCCATAGAGAAAAATAAAATAAGGAAGGGGGATAGGGAGTGCCCAGTGTGGAAATGTGTCCAGGTTTAAGTAGGATGGTCAGAGAAGGTCTCATTGAGATGAAAATCTTTCCTCACAGACTTAAAATAACAGCAAAGGAACCATGCATATACCTAGGAAAGAGTGTTACAGGCAGAGGGAGTGACCAGTGCAGAGACTCTAAAGTTGAAATGTGCCTGGATGTTAAAGCAACTGGAAAGAAACCAGAATGGCTGGAGACAAATGAGTGAAAGGGAAATAATAGGAGATGAAGTCAGAGAAGTAATAGGAACCAGATCATATAGGAACTGGTATATCATTGTGAGGATTTTGGCTTTTACTGTGTGTGGGAGATGGGATGCCACAGGAACATTTTGAGCAGAGGAGTAACATGATTTGTCTTATGTTTTAAAAGGATCATTTAGGTAGTTGCTGGGAATAAATTTTAGGGATACACAAGAGTGGGAGCAGAATGACCACTTAAAAGGCTACTACAATGATCCAGGTGAGAGTTATTGGTGGTTTGGAGTAGCAGTGGAGATGGTGAGAAGTGGTTATACTCTGAATATAGTTTGAGTGAAGAACTAACAGCACTTTCTAATATGTTGGATAAGGAGGATGAGAGAAAGAAAGGAGTCAAGGATGACTCCAGGATTCTGGCCTGAGAAGCTATAAGGATAGAGTTGCCATTAAGTTGGGTGGGAAAGGCTTTGGGAGGAACAGGTTTTAGGAAATATAAGAAACTCAGTTTTGGACATGTTAAATCTGAGATGCATGCTAGATATCCAAATGGAAATGTGGAATGGGCAGGAGAGAGGAGTGGGCTGGAGATGAAAATTTATGACTCTATGAGAGTATACAGATATGAGTATAGTGCTTCTAGATCTCAGTCTATTATTTGTTCTATTTGAAAGGCCTATTTTCTCATTCTTTGGTTAAGATAGTATGAAAAGATCTATATTATGTTTAATTCTGAGTGGTAAAATATAAATTTATTCTGTTGTCAGTCTTCTGCTCTGCCTGAAGTGTTATACTATACCAAGTATAGTCACATCTAGTCAGGAGAACAAAAACCATGATAAATAGTTACAGTGGATGGGATTTCATTGAGGATCCTTGTTACACAGGTATTGGAAGCTTGAAAAGGGAAAACAAGCTGAGGCAACCCAGATATAACTGTAGGGAGCAGTTACCAGCCATTAGGTTGGTGGAACAAAATGGAAGAACATGGGTGACTTGAACTTAGGAACTTGGAAAAGATTATGACTGGGGCTTGGACCTCTGGGGAGAGGGTGTGCCATGTGGCTTGTGCTCAGACAACTGAGGGAAACATGGCATGGCTTACGCCCTAATCACTAAGAGGAGTGTGGCCAGCTGGTGTTGGTATCTTTGAGGGGGTTAGGCAGCTGGTATTGGGAGTGCTAAAAGAAGCCATTGCTGGTGGGAATGTAAAATGGTGCAGCCATAAGTGTATTTTGCTGCTGGAGGGATGCTGTCAGGAGCTAGAAAAAGGAAGTCTCTTCTCTCCTCCTCTCACCTTCTAGTTTCCCACTAGTCCCTCTCATTGGCAGAGCCTAGTAGGAAGCCAGCTGGCAAGGGAGCCTGGGAAATATAGTGCCCCAGAATCTCAGAGCAGAGTATTGAAGGGTGATGTGAGAGTCAGGAGACAATAAGTAAATAACTGTCACATGTACTGTGAATGTTAAGATATGAATAAAATTTTAAGACCTCATTCCATTGAAATGTTCAGCAAAGTGGGACACTTTATATTTTAAGCCATAGTACTTTGGTTATTTGTTGATAACAAATGGGAGATAATATTTGGTGTTGAAGAGGATAATAACTGATTAATTTAAAGAAATATTTGGTTTTCAAAATTTTAAGCTACTTTCTGTCTCTAGGCAAGAAATTAGTTCACTCATTCAGCAAATGGTTATTAAGCATTCATCATGTGATAGGTACTATTCTTGCACTTAAAATATATTAGTGAATACAACAAATAATTTTAGTTCTCATAGAGCTTATATTATAGATGGGAGAGACAGATAACAATAAGCATGATAAGTAACTAAATTATATAGTATATTAGAAGTGTATAAGGGCTTTTGGAAAAAAAATATAGAGTACAATAAGGTGAATTGATAATGAAAGGCAGTGGTTTTAAATAGGATGATCAAAGTAGGAGTCATTGAGAACATGACATTTGAGCAAAGACTTGAAGAAGGTAAAGGAGTAAGCCGTAGGAGGGGAAATTGTTATTTTCCATTTTTTTGGGTAATAGCCTGCCTAGCGGATGTGATGTTGTATTTCATTGTGGCTTTGATTTGCATTTGCTTAATGACTGATGATGTTGAACATCTTTACATATATTTATTGGCCATTTGTAGGTCTTTGGAGAAATGTTTATTTAAATCCCTTGCTCATTTTTCAATTGGGTTTGAAGTTGTTATTGAATTGTAGCAGTTCTCTATGTATTCTGGATATTAATCTAAGATATGTGATTTGAAAATTTTTTCTCCCTTTCTCTATGTTGTCTTTTCACTCTCCTGATAGTGTCCTTTGATGCACATAAGTTAATTTGATGAAGTCCAATTTATCTATTTTTCTTTTGTTGCCTGTGCTTTTGTGTCATATCCAAGCAGTCATTGCAAATCCAATGTCATGAAGACTTCCCCTATGCCTTCTAAGGGTTTTGAGGTTTTAGCTTTTAAGTTTACGTCTTTGATCCATTTTGAGTTAATTTTTATGTATAGTGTAAGGTTAGGGTTCAACACCATTGTTTTGTGTAGATATCCAGTTTTCTCAGCACCATTTGTTGAAAAGACACTGATTTACTTTTTATCTGAACTTTTTATGAATTTAGATATTGGGGAAAAAGAGATTAGAGATTTATTGTTTTTCATAATTGTCTAGTGTTCAACACTCTTCTTGCTATGTCTCTGTTGCCTGCTGTCCTTTGCAAAACATAATGAAAATGCTAGTTAATTGAAGAATTATTTTGTGGCCAATATACGGTTAAAAGAATACTATATTAGCTGTAATGTTTTCTAGGAAAGTTACTTTTATAATGTGCATAGGCTTTATGTTTGTGTATATATATTACCTTGAAGTGCTAGACAACATTTTTTCTGTACACTAATATCAGTGTTTAGTCCATTGGAAATGTGGCCATTATAACTTTTCCATCCATACTTTTGTGCCTATAAGTTTCTAGTGTTTTTAATCATTCACTTTCATTTTGTGATGTATCAAAGCTGAGGGTGAGATTGAAAGTTGTGTTCCATGGTGATTTCTAATTGCTTGGGATAATTATCTGAGATTAACCTCATACTTCACTGGGATGTTCTCTCTTTTTCTTTTGCCTTGTGCTGTGGTTACACATTACTGACTGTGGTTTGAGAGCCAGCTCTTTTCTTTAAGCCCCAAGGGAGAAAATGTGGTTGCTATCTGTGTCATAACTGTGTGTATGGCTTGGGCTCTCAGGGGCATCATTAGGGATCTCAGTGGAGAGCATGCTGTCTCTTTTAGCCTATCATGAATCTGGCATGGTGTGAGGGAGGGTACATTTGGAACATTGTTCTTTCCTCTGCTCTTGTTTTCCTGAATATAGTTCTCATGTTGGGCCCAATAGAAAACTGGAGGTATATTTAGCCTTGACAGTAACAATTCCAAAAAAAAAAGACAATACAATGTACTTCAAATAAGGAACTTTACTTCTATTTCAGAAACAAAGCAAAACCAAAATCAGAACACACATAGATGCAAAATGTGCTTCATCAAAATCCATATTATACCTTGAATCCAGTCTGAGGAGGTCGACTGCAGATTCAGATTTCCCTTCTCTACTTATTACACTTGAATAAATTTCACTTGAATGAACTAGTTATTCTAGCAAACTTCTGACTTCTGTACCATCTTTTTAGGAGTTATTGATTATTTAATTTTTGCTGACCCAGTAGGGCCAACCAACTCACTTTGATGAAAGCTTGTAGGTGTTGATGGTTTTACACTCTGACACCTGTCCTGTGATGTTTGTATTTGGGTTACAAATTTTAGATTTGACCTTATCTGTTAGGTATGGAAAAGAAATGAAAGAACTAGATAGAAATTTATAAATTGTGACACTGATGTGTGTAAGAAATACTTCTATGTTCAATAGTGATTCATTTTGAATACTACATTTACCTAGTATATTTGTATACATCTTAGTGCAGAAAGAAAGAAATTATAATAGGCCAAGGGTTATCAATTAATTTGTTCTCTATGGAAGTTGTTGAACAGCGAAAACATGGGATTTGGACCTGGATTTAAATAATTGTTCTGCAATTTACTTGTAGTATCCTTAAGCCTTTCTCATCAGTTTCTCATCAATAATTGGGGATAATATTACTATAATTGTCATAAACTTTGGAAGGATTAAATGAGGTATTATTTGCATCTCTTTTTCTACTTGAAATAGTTCTCTATAGTACACAAGGCATTTCTCTGTGTGTGTGATTTGGTTTAATTGTATGTAGATAATTTTATAATTCACTCCAGTTTCAGGGATGTCAGAATGCAAGAAGAACCGTAGTCCTTTCTAACCAGTCCCTAGCAGCTGATTAAACACTGTCTAGGAGAACTGGGAAATATGAAAGATGGCAAATGAAATCCTGGCAGAGAGAATAGTCTAATCCCAAAAGACATTTTCAACAATAGCCTGGGCCCCATGCCTAGTACTTAGAGGGGCCTGTGGTACGACACTCCTGTCCCTCACTGTACCATTCCCAGAATCTTATTTGTTAATGCTTGGCTTTATTAATAAAGTCTTGACCACTTGTTCAGCACTGCATATGGTTGGTTGTGATTTCCAGCTGCCCTTTGGGCTAAAGTGTAAACAGTAAGTAGATTGTTATGTTCTTCTATTAAGCTTAAAGCTGTGATCTCATGTCTGTACCACATATGTCTGCAACCAGAAATATATCCTTTTCCTGGTCTCATGGAAGAGAAGCAGCACTGTGTCTGAAAAGAATCTGAATTCATTAGTCTAAGAGCTTTCAACTTTTCTTTTTACTGAAACCAAAGAACAAAATAAAGGCATAAAAAGTCATGAGCATCATCAGTAGGATGTCAACATGACACCAAACAGCATAATATATTGTCAAGATGAACGTTTAATCTGGTGACTGAAATTTCTATACATTTGGCATTTTTGCAGAAGACAGAATGCAGGCAATAATCCAACAATCCAGTCACAAAGAGAGCCTCAGTGCAGTGGATTTGAAATAAACACAACAGTTTGTATGAGTGACTGAAAAATACCCATTGATAGAACTGGCTCCTAAATTCTGGCCCAATTGCTAGTGTGCTAGGTTAATTAGCATCAAATTTTTTGCTTTAATATGTTGATCAGGGGTGCTATTGTTATTGTTTGGTGGTGATTTTTTCTTTTTCTTTATTTTTTAATTAATTTATTTTTTTTAATCAGTTTCAGCTAGTTGACATTACAGATGTTTCAACTGTTCCCATGGTGTGAATGCTAGCTAAAACCCTGAAGTTCTAAGCTCTCTGGAAGAGGAAATTTATAATAATACCATTTTATACCATACAAACAAGATGCTTTTAGATGTATATTTGTAAATATTTGTTACTTATTCTTCACAGTAGTAATGTCCCCCATTTTCAGATGATGAAACTGTTTAAGTTTGTTTGTTTAAACAACTTGTCAAGGTCACAGAGTCCGGATTCATACCTATAGCCAACTCCATTCTTGGCATCTTCCAGCTATGTCACGCTGCTTCTGCCTCTTTATAACTGATTTTATAAGATAGCTTTTGGCCTCTAAAATATGCAGTGTTTCTGAGAAATAATACTAATAATTAATTGCACTCTCTTTTATTTGCATGGTGCTTTATACTTTTCAAATTGATATTATGGCCATTAGTTCATATATTCTACCTGACTACCATTTGAGGTAATCAGGATAAGTATTATTATCCCTATTTTACAGGTGAGTCAAATAACCCCAGAGAGGATAATGATTTTGCCTAATGTCAAATAATTTATTAGTGACAGAACCTGAACAAGAGTTAAAGTCTTCTTTCTCCCAATTTAGTGTTCCTGTGAAATCTCTGACTTCCCTAAGGGAGGCCTGACTGCAGAGCAGATCATTTTTGCAAGTGCAGCTCAGGAAAATTCCTCTTCAGCTAGGGCAGTAGGTAAAGTTTTTCTTTCTCTGAAAATGCAAGTCTTTAGGCCACTCAATTATTTTCTAGCAAAACTCAATGGGGAAGGGCTTGTCCTGTAAGTCCTGACATTTTTTTCAGGGAAAGAATATTAGCATAGGGTTATTTTTACTGTGTATTGAGCTTTGCTAATTTCTGCTGGAGTCTTTTAGCTCAGGGTCTTGGTCCAGAAGCTGTTAAAACTTCTCTGGTCTAACTGGAATAGAGAAATTTCATGGAGGAGGAAAAGTTAAGTTTGAAAGCAAAATTTTCTTAATAGTTAATTTGTTGGGTAATGTGGTATGCCAGTAGCACCATATGGTAGGTGTGGTTTCTGAGTGTTGGTAGAAATACAAAAGACATTTAATAATTCTTCTTACCATCAAGGAACCCAGGAGAGACAGTGTGGTGATGGAAAAGAACACTGGGCTTGGTTATCGGAAGAGTTGGGTTTTGGTGCTAAGTCTCCCATGACTAGCTGTGGGATTTGGGGCAAATTTCTACCCTTCCTGATCAGTTCCCTCATCTGAAAAGTAAGGAGAAAGAACTAGATAACTTTTAAGGGTAATTTCATCCCTAAACTCTTTCAAATCTTATCTCTTGACCCCATTACAGAAAAATTAAGTGTTAAATTGTCTGGTACTAATAAGTTCAGAGGTAAGCAAGATGCAGAGACTCACTGTTGGGGAGCTGACTTTAATAACTGAATAGTCCTTAAAAATAAAGTCCTAATTGGATTCATGAAAATTATTGGGTGTACCTAGACTAGTACTACGTCAGGGCACAGTTCTTAGCCCTACCACTTACCATTTTTTTAACCGTAGGTAATTTATTTCACCATCCTGAATCTCAGTTTCCATATCTTTAACATAGCAATTACCTCCATTCACTTAAAAACCTTTACTGAGCATTAAGCATTATGCTAGATGCTGAGGCTATAAGGTGGTCTTTTTTCTTTGGGTGCTCAAAGTGTCTCTCTGCCAGGGACATTTGCAATTGAATTTTCTCTAGTAATAGAACCACAGAATCTTAGAGGTAGAAGAAATCTCGGATTTGGATTTGGAGTGTGAGCTTATGAGGGCAGAAACTTTACTTTGTTCACTGCTTTATCCCAAGAATCTACAACTGTGTCAGGCACGTACATATACATACTGAATGAATTAATAAAAGAAGAATAGTGAGAAAAATAATAGTTGGGTTACGAAGAGACTTCCTTACCTGGAACCATGTGTTTACATGTTAGACTGGCAATGTGCCACTGCTTATGGGCATCTCTATGACTAGAGAGGTAAACAGGGATATCCTCTGTGGGCATAATCACACTGACTGCCTCTGCAGTGAAATGTCTGACTGTCATTCCTTGCATATGAATGTTGAAAGAATTTCATGTGTTAGTTCTGAGAAAGGGTGGATTTGTTTGTTGATCTCTGCTCCCCAGGAAGTTGTAGAGCTCTGAAGCAGCAGTTCCCTTTACTTTGTGACATAGAGTTCTTCAGCCATAACAAACGCTAGATAGACTTACCTGCTTTTTAAATTCTTTCTTCCATTTTCAGACCCTAGCTGCCCCCACATCCTCGCCACCATGCACACAGCACACCGCACAGTGTTTCTACATAATCATCCTTTATTTTACTTTCTTCTGCAGAATTATGCTGTGCTGTATGGGGAAATTGCTTTATTTTCAGGGTTCTAGATTTTCTCTGGCTTTCCTTTGGCATTTCCCTGAACAGAGTCATGGGGCTTGTTTTTCATGTGTCTGTGACACCACTGTGGTGTTGTACTGTTACAGAGATTGTTACCCTGTCCAGATCCAGGGAGGAGGAGTAAAGTTAGGGAACATGGAGATGGAAAGCAACCAAGAGGGCTTTTTTCATTACTTATTATTTTACTTTCAAGAGGGAGATGTGGAGTTTCCTTAAAAGAGCAGAGAGAAATGAGACCTGTCATTCTTATGCTTCATTGTCTGTTTTGCAATCACTATTACCTTTTTTCCCTCTATAACACGAGAGGCTCTTCTTTTTATTTGTTTGTTTTAAGAGAGAACCATATGATACAAAGAAAGGAGCTTTGTTTTAGAGGACCTGGCCTTTAGTCCTGGCTTCTCCACTTCCTAGCTAAATAACTATAGAAGGTTATCTTCTCTGAGCCTTATTTGCAGAGGCTGATTTTGTAGAGATGATAATGCTACTGATTTCACCAAGTTGTTGTATGAGTTAAAAGAAATAATGTACAGGAAAATGCTTCATAAATTATGAATTATGTGCAAACCTACATCTCTTGCCTCCACTTTCTCCATCATCTCTAAATTATCAAGAATTTCTTGTTGCCTTTTTAAAGTAGAAATATAACTTGTATTTTTCTCCCTGACTTTTGCCATAGCCTAGTCAAGTTTGAAAGATTTGGAAATCAACATTCTGTTTTCCAGTGTTTCCTCAGGATCTTCATCAGGCCATTTCTCTGACACACTGAACAGCTGTTGTGTGTGTCAGTCCAGAGGTGGTTGCATTTCACTGGTTCAAGATTACATGATTCTGGTGTAGAGTTGCAGAGCTTTTGCTAATAATGGTTGCTTGCTCTGACGTATGCTTTATAATTTGGTGTATTAATGAGAGGAAGTCAGGATGGATGCTTTATAAATCACAGAGACTTTGTGAAAATGGCACAACTGGCACACTCTAATTTTTTTCTAAAGAGAAATGCTTCTCAATTTTCTTTTCTTCTTATTTTTCCAGCAGCTTTGTATCTGCTTTTCAGGGATTTTTTTTTTCTACTATATGCAGACAAACTTCTTTCCATATCTACTTTATTCAGTGTTTACAGCAGAAGTCACATGTGAGTTTTATAATTTTTTTTAAGGTGTGAGAGTTGTTTAATCTTAGAACAACATCTATTGAGTGAAGGTAGTATTTTTAAAGTAGTCAAGGGAATGCTGACTCTGAATTGAAACTGCATGTATTTGGATCCTGACTCGGCTACTTATTGGCTGTGTGACCTTATGACAAGTCACTTAACTTTTTTGCTCCTCAGTTTCCTCTGTAAAATGGGTGTAACATTAGTACCTACATCACTGGTCATTATGAGGATTGAATTTATACGTGTGTGTGTGTGTGTATTTATATATATATATATATATATATATACACATATATAGTGTTAGCTGTTATTGTTATTATTACTGTAAACTTCCTACTATTAATGTATATTGGAGCCAGTCAATACATTATGAAGCCCTAGTATGTGCTTAGGATTCTGCCAGTTATCTTGGGGATACATATTATATGACACGATTTCGTCCCCCTCTAGAGGCTTGGTCAAGAGTAACGTAAGGCATATTTGGATGGTACAAATTGCCTGAGGATTTGCTGCAGGGCTCTTACATGGGTTGACTGATTGGGGACATAGAACATAAACAGAACAAGGAACTGACAAATACAAATCTGTCTTGATCAAGTTAAATGAGTGTTACAGAAATAATTGTAGTAGGAATGCAATGGTAGGCTGATATGTTCTTGAAAGGCTTTTGGAGGAGGTAAGATATTAGCTGAGCCTTGAGTGTGGAATCTGGAAATGAGAAGTAGTGTCACCGTGGGGGAGAAGGAGTAGGCAGTGGGAATAGGAACATCATAATGCCATGGAAAGGGTGCAGCCAAACAGATCAGGGTTAAAGCTCTGGTGCTGCCTCTTACTGGCTTTGTAACCTTAGGTAAGTTACTTAATCTCCTAGAGCCTCAGTTTTCTGTACTATAAAATGGGGGTAATGATATTTACTTATTTAGGTTATTGTGGGTCTTAGAGCTAACCCATGTAAAGCAGCTAGCATAGTTCTTGGCACATAGCATTCAGTAAGTGATGTAATTGGGAATAGAGTGTAAAAGTTAAATGTATGGGATTTAAAGTCAGGCAGGACAGGTTTGAGTCTTCTCTACCATTTACTAGCATTATAACCAAAGCCAAGTTACTCTGTGCTTCACTTAGCTCATCTGAAAATGGGGATAAATTAGTAGCTTCATTGTGGAATTTTTTGAAATTTAATGAGGTACTGTGAAGCATAAGTAATGAACATGGCACATAGTATATGCTCAATACACATTAGCCATTATGTTATTTTTATTAGTATACTATCTCTCTTCTTCCTTCCAGGTATTTCTTTTGTGATTATTCATATTCTTTCATCCTTTCCTCCCCCTCTCTCTTCATTTACCTTCTTTCAACAGCATTTATCAGTGGTGGTTGTAGAGACTGAAAACAGAGACTTAAAGGAATGTGGAGGTAGAAAGTAACTGGTTAGCACCAGTCAGTACCACATGTCCAGCAGAGCACCAAGGACAAGATAAGAAAAGAGCAGCTAAGCACACATAAATACAAATGACAGGAGCATAAACATATATACAATCTTCTGGACGACTCATCCTTCTTAAAGCCACTGAAGATTTTTTTCTTAAGGGAAGTTCAGATCACATTACTCTTTTCATTAAATTCCTTCAATAATTTGCTATTTCCCTAAGGATAAAATCCAAACTACTTTGAATTGCATTTGAAATCCTTTCCAATCTGTCGTCAGCCCATCCTGCCAGATTTTTTTCCTGTTACTCCCCACTACACATCCCATATTCCAGCCACTTTAAAGTTCTTCTCCTTCTTTGAACATAACCATATTCTTTTATAGCTTCTTACCTTTGCACATCCTGGAATGTCCATTCCTCTTATTTCTGCTAGACAAACTTCTACTCATCTTTCAGGACTCAGTTAGATGGGACTTCTTTAATGCCTCTGATCTGTCCAAAATGAATTACATACTTGTTCCTTCCTTTGGGTTTCCACAATACTATTTATAGCTCTTTAGCAACTGG